>NC_057794.1:104827134-105127134 GCF_018294505.1 Triticum aestivum | reverse complement strand
GTAGATCAATAGCTCGCGTTGTTGCTTTCATATGTTTATTTTGATATGTTCCTAGAGAAAATTGTGTTGAAAGATATTAGTAGCAATGATGCGGATTGGATCCGTGATCTGAGGTTTATCCTCATTGCTGCACAGAAGAATTATGTCCTTGATGCACCGCTAGGTGACAGACCTATTGCAGGAGCAGATGCAGACGTTATGAACGTTTGGCTAGCTCAATACGATGACTACTTGATAGTTTAGTGCACCATGCTTAACAACTTAGAATCGGGACTTCAAAGACGTTTTGAACGTCATGGACCATATGAGATGTTCCAGGAGTTGAAGTTAATATTTCAAGCAAATACCCGAGTTGAGAGATATGAAGTCTCCAACAAGTTCTATAGCTAAAAGATGGAGGAGAATCGCTCAACTAGTGAGCATGTGCTCAGATTGTCTGGGTACTACAATCGCTTGAATCAAGTGGGAGTTAATCTTCCAGATAAAATAGTGATTGACAGAATTCTCTAGTCACCATCACCAAGTTAGTAGAACTTCGTGATGAACTATGATATGCAAGGGATAACGGAAACGATTCCCAAGCTCTTCGTAATGCTGAAATTGACGAAGGTAGAAATCAAGAAAAACATCAAGTGTTGATGGTTGACGAGACCACTAGTTTCAAGAAAAGGGCAAAGGGAAAAAGGGGAACTTCAAGAAGAACAACAAGCAAGTTGCTGCTCAAGTGAAGAAGCCCAAGTCTGGTCCTAAGCCTGAGACTAAGTGCTTCTACTGCAAAGGGACTGGTCACTGGAAGCGGAACTACCCAAGTATTTGGCGGATAAGAAAGGATGGCAAAGTAAACAAAGGTATATTTGATATACATGTTATTGATGTGTACTTTACTAGTGTTCATAGCAACCCCTCAGTATTTGGTACTAGTTCAGTTGCTAAGATTAGTAACTTGAATCGGGAGTTGCAGAATGAACAGAGACTAGTTAAGGGTAAGGTGACGATGTGTGTTTGAAGTAGTTCCAAGATTGATATGATCATCATCGCACACTCCCTATACTTTCGGGATTAGTGTTGAACCTAAATAAGTGTTATTTGGTGTTTGCGTTGAGCATAAATATGATTTGATCATGTTTATTGCAATACGGTTATTCATTTAAGTAAGAGAATAAATTGTTGTTCTGTTTACATGAATAAAACCTTATATGGTTACACACCCAATGAAAATGGTTCGTTGGATCTCGATCGTAGTGATACACATATTCATAATATTGAAACCAAAAGATGCAAAGTTAATAATGATAGTGCAACTTATTTGTGGCACTGCCGTTTAGGTCATATTGGTGTAAAGCGCATGAAAAAACTCCATGCTGATGGGTTTTTGGAATCACTTGATTATGAATCACTTGATGCTTGCGAACCATGCCTCATGGGCAAGATGACTAAAACGCTGTTCTCCAGAACAATGGAGCGAGCAACTGACTTATTGGAAATAAAACTTACTGATGTATGCGATCCGATGAGTGTTGAGGCTCGCGGCGGGTATCGTTATTTTCTGACCTTCACAGATGATTTAAGTAGATATGGGTATATCTACTTGATGAAACATAAGTCTGAAACATTTGAACAGTTCAAAGAATTTCAGAGTGAAGTGGAAAATCATCGTGACAAGAAGATAAGGTTTCCACGATCTGATCGTGGAGACAAATATTTGAGTTACAAGTTTGGTCTTCAATTAAAACAATGTGGAATAGTTTCACAAATTCATGCCACCTGGAACACCACAGCATAATGGTGTGTCCGAACGTCATAATCGTACTTTATTGGATATAGTGCAATCTATGATGTTTCTTACCGATTTACCACTATAGTTTTGGGGTTATGCATTAGAGACATCTGCATTCACGTTAAAAAGGGCACCATCTAAATCCGTTGAGACGGCACCTTATGAACTGTGGTTTGGCAAGAAACCAAAGTTGTCATTTCTTAAAGTTTGGGGTTGCGATGCTTATATGAAAAAAGTTTCATCCTGATAAGCTCAAACCCAAATCGGAGAAGTGCATCTTCATAGGATACCCAAAAGAAAATGTTGGGTACACCTTCTATCACAGATCTGAAGGCAAGATATTCGTTGCTGAGAATGGATCCTTTCTAGAGAAGGAGTTTCTCTCGAAAGAAGTGAGTGGGAGGAAAGTAGAAAACTTGATAAGGTAATTGTACCTTCTCCCTTATTGGAAAGTAGTTCATGACAGAAATCTGTTATTGTGACTACTACACCAATTAGTGAGGAAGCTAATGATGATGATCATGTAACTTCAGATCAAGTTACTACCGAATCTCGTAGGTAAAACAGAGTGAGATCCGCACCAGAGTGGTACGATAATCCTGTTCTAGAAGTCATGTTACTAGACCACGACGAACTTGCGAACTATGAGGAAGCGATGATGAGCTCAGATTCCGCGAAATGGTTTGAGGCCATGAAATCTGAGATATGATCCATGTATGAGAACAAAGTATGGACTTTGATGGATGTGCCCAATGATCGGCAAGCCATAGAAAATAAATGGATCTTCAAGAGGAAGATGGACGCTGATAGTAGTGTTACTATCTACAAAGCTAGAATTGTCGCAAAAGGTTTTCGACAAGTTCAAGGTGTTGACTACGATGAGAGTTTCTCACTCGTATCTATGCTTAAGTCTGTCCGAATCATGTTAGCAATTGCCGCATTTTATGAAATCTGGCAAATGGATAAAAAAACTGCATTCCTTAATGGATTTATTAAAGAAGAGTTGTATATGATGCAACTAGAAGGTTTTGTCGATCCTAAAGGTGTTAACTATATATGCAAGCTCCAGCGATCCATCTATGGACCGGTGCAAGCATCTCGGAGTTGGAATATACGCTTTGATAAGTTGATCAAAGCATATAGTTTTATACAGACTTGCGGTGAAGCCTGTATTTACAAGGAAGTGAGTGGGAGCACTACAGCATTCCTGATAAGTATGTGTGAATGACATATTATTGATCAGAAATAATGTAGAACTATTCTGCAAAGCATAAAGGAGTGTTTAAAAGGATTTTTTCAAAGAAAACCTTGGTGAAGCTGCTTACATATTGAGCATCAAGATCTATAGAGATAGATCAAGACGCTTGATAAGTTTTTTCAATGAGTACATACCTTGACAAGATTTTGAAGTAGTTCAAAATGGAACATTCAAAGAAAGAGTTCTTGCCTGTGTTACAAGGTGTGAAATTGAGTAAGACTCAAAACCCGACCACGGCAGAAGATAGAAAGAGAATGAAAGTCATTCCCTATGCCTCAACCATAGGTTCTATAAAGTATGCCATGCTGTGTACCAGATCTATTGTATACCCTACACTAATGTTGGCAAGGGAGTACAATAGTGATCTAGGAGTAGATCACTGGACAGCGGTCAAAATTATCCTTAGTGGAATAAGGATATGTTTCTCGATTATGGAGGTGACAAAAGGTTCGTCGTAAAGGGTTACGTCGATGCAAACTTTGACACTGATCCAGATGATTCTAAGTCTCAATCTGGATGCATATTGAAAGTGGGAGCAATTAGCTAGAGTAGCTCCGTGCAGAGCATTGTTGACATAGAAATTTGCAAAATACATACGGATCTGAATATGGCAGACCCGTTGACTAAACTTCTCTCACAGGCAAAACATGATCACACCTTAGTACTCTTTGGGTGTTAATCACATAGCGATGTGAACTAGATTATTGACTCTAGTAAACCCTTTGAGTGTTGGTCACATAATGATGTGAACTATTGGTGTTAAATCACATGGCAATGTGAACTAGATTATTGACTCTAGTGCAAGTGGGAGACTGAAGGAAATATGCCCTAGAGGCAATAATAAAGTTATTATTTATTTCCTTATTTCATGATAAATGTTTATTATTCATGCTAGAATTGTATTAACCGGAAACATAATACATGTGTGAATACATAGACAAACAGAGTGTCACTAGTATGCCTCTACTTGACTAGCTCGTTAATCAAAGATGGTTATGTTTCCTAACCATAGACAAAGAGTTGTTATTTGATTAACGGGATCACATCATTAGGAGAATGATGTGATTGACTTGACCCATTCCGTTAGCTTAGCACTCGATCGTTTAGTATGTTGCTATTGCTTTCTTCATGACTTATACATGTTCCTATGACTATGAGATTATGCAACTCCCGTTTACCGGAGGAACACTTTGTGTGCTACCAAACGTCACAACGTAACTGGGTGATTATAAAGGAGCTCTACAGGTGTCTCCAAAGGTACATGTTGGGTTGGCGTATTTCGAGATTAGGATTTGTCACTCCGATTGTCGGAGAGGTATCTCTGGGCCCTCTCGGTAATGCACATCACATAAGCCTTGCAAGCATTGCAACTAATGAGTTAGTTGCGAGATGATGTATTACGGAACGAGTAAAGAGACTTGCCGGTAACGAGATTGAACTAGGTATTGAGATACCGACGATCGAATCTCGGGCAAGTAACATACCGATGACAAAGGGAACAACGTATGTTGTTATGCGGTCTGACCGATAAAGATCTTCGTAGAATATGTAGGAGCCAATATGAGCATCCAGGTTCCGCTATTGGTTATTGACCGGAGACGTGTCTCGGTCATGTCTACATTGTTCTCGAACCCGTAGGGTCCGCACGCTTAAGGTTTCGATGACAGTTATATTATGAGTTTATGAGTTTTGATGTACCGAAGGAGTTCGGAGTCCCGGATGAGATCGGGGACATGACGAGGAGTCTCGAAATGGTCGAGACGTAAAGATCGATATATTGGACGACTATATTCGGACATCGGAAAGGTTCCGAGTGGTTCGGGTATTTTTCGGAGTACCGGGGAGTTACGGGAATACGGGGGAAGAAGTATATGGGCCTTATTGGGCTTTAGGGGAGAGGGAGAGGCAGGCCGCGCCCCCCCCATTGACTAGTCCGAATTGGACTAGGGGAGGGGCGGCGCCCCCTCCTTCCTTCTCTTCCCTCTTCCCCTTCCTTGTCTCCTACTCCTACTACATGGAAGGACTCCTAGTTGGACTAGGAAAGGGGGAATCCTACTCCCGGTGGGAGTAGGACTCCCCTAGGGCGCGCCATAGAGAGGGCCGGCCCTCCCCTCCTCCACTCCTTTATATACGGGGGCAGGGGGCACCCCATAGACACACAAGTTGATCTTCGTGATCGTTCTCTTAGCCGTGTGCGGTGCCCCCTCCACCATACTCCTCGATAATATTGTAGCGGTGCTTAGGCGAAGCCCTGCGACGGTAGAACATCAAGATCGTCACCACGCCGTCGTGCTGACAGAACTCTTCCCTGACACTTTGCTGGATCGGAGTCCGGGGATCGTCATCGAGCTGAACGTGTGCTAGAACTCGGAGGTGCCGTAGTTTCGGTGCTTGATCGGTCGGGCCGTGAAGACGTACGACTACATCAACCGCGTTGTCATAACGCTTCCACTGTCGGTCTACGAGGGTACGTAGACAATACTCTCCCCTCTCATTGCTATGCATCACCATGATCTTGTGTGTGCGTAGGAATTTTTTTGAAATTACTACGTTCCCCAACAGACTACACTAAGCAAGCCATAGTCAAGTATTCAATGAAATGAAAGCACAAATACTAATAGCAGCTAGGCAGTATAGATCAGGATGGAAGATAGTATGAAGCCAATCAGAACAAGCAGTCACACAGTGAAGACAAATAGGTAGTGCAAACAGGCAATGACTTCACAAGGACCAATCTGCAAATAAAGAGATGGGAAGGATAGAACCAGTGGCTCATTGAAGACAATGATTTGTTGGACCAGTTCGAGTTGCTGTGACAACTGCACGTCTGGTTAGGGAGGCTGAGATTTAACTCAGAAGACCGCGTCTTCACCTTATTCCCCTTGAGCTAAGGACACCCAGTCCTCGCCCAATCACTCTGGTAAGTCTTCAAGGTAGACTTCCAAACCTTCACAGACTTCGTTCACCGGCGATCCACAATGACTCTTGGATGCTCAGAACGCGACGCCTAACCGGCTGGAGGATTCACAGTTCTCAAGTGTAATAAGTCTTCAGATCACACAGACAGGAAGACTTCAGTGATGCCTAACACTCTTTGGCTCTAGGTGTTTAGGGCTTTGTCCTCGCAAGGAATTCTCTCTCAAAGGCTTCGAGGTGGGTTTCTCTCAAACGACAAAAGCCATACACTAACTCTGAGCAGCCAACCATTTATGGTTGTAGGGGGTGGGCTATTTATAGCCACTAGGCAACCCGACCTGATTTGTCCGAGATGACACTGGGTCACTAAGGAACTGACACGTGCTCCAACGGTTAGATTTCAAACACACACGACAACTTTAATTGGGCTACAAGCAAAGGTGACTTATCCAGCTATGGATAAGATTTGCTCTCATTATCTTCGCACGAAGACATAGGATTTTGGTTAAGCATCACTTCAGTCATTCTGACTGGTTCACTTGGACCCCACATAACAGTACGGTGGTTCCTATGACTCAACAAATAGGAAAACGAAACAACGAAACAACTAAGTCTTCGCGCTCCATAGTCTTCACGCGATGTCTTCTCTTGTCATAGTCTTCAATGTGAATGTCTTCACATACCACCTTTGACTTCAATGTCTTCATACATTTTTAGGGGTCATCTCTGGTAGGTAAACCGAATCAATGAGGGACTTCTACCTGTGTTATCCTGCAATTCTCACAAACACATTAGTCCCTCAACTAGGTTTGTCGTCAATACTCCAAAACCAACTAGGGGTGGCACTAGATGCACTTACAGTATCGCTGCCATTGAGGATAAAATGATGGGGTTTATTCATATTAATTGGGTTCACTATGTCTACTTCATGTCATCTTGCTTAAGGCGTTACTCCATTCTTTATGAACTTAATACTCTAGATGCATTCTAGATAGCGGACGATGTGTGGAGTAATAGTAGTAGATGTAGGCAGGAGTCGGTCTACTTGTCTCAGACGTGATGCCTATATACATGATCATTGCCTTGGATATCGTCATAACTATGCGCTTTTCTATCAATTGCCCAACAGTAGTTTGTTTACTCACCGTATGCTATGTTCAAGAGAGAAGCCTCTAGTGAAAACTATGGCCCCCGGGTATACATTTCTCACACACGCACACACACATAAAGTAAGAACAAGTAGATGATAGTTTATGCGAAGGTACTTGATAGGTTTTGGTGATGTCTCCCAGGCAATGGCGCCAGAAATTCTTCCTGCTACTTGTGAGTTGCGTTGGGATTTCCTCGAAGAGGAGAGGGTGATGCAGTACAGTAGAGATAAGTATTCCCTTTAGTTAAGAACCAATGTTATCAATCTAGTAGGAGAACCATGTAAAACCTCATTAATAGCACCTACACACAAAAGAGCAAATACTTGCACCCAACACGATCAAGGGGGTTGTCAATCCCCTTGGCCGTTATTTGCAAGGATCAATCCTGATAGTGATAGATAGATAAATAAAACATAAAATAAAAGAATGGTAAATAAGTTGCAGCAAGGTATTTTTGGATTTAATATATGATAAAGGTAGACCCAGGGCCATAGTTTTCACTAGAGTCTTCTCTCTCGAACAAAAAGCATACGGTGGGTAAACAAATTACTGTTGGGCAACTGATAGAAAAGCGCACAGTTATGACGATATTGTAAATGCATCTAGTGCCACCCCTAGTTGGTTTTGGAGTATTGATGACAAACCTGGTTGAGGGACTAATGTGTTTGTGAGAATTGCAGGATAACACAGGTAGACGTCCCTCATTGATTCGGTTTCCTACCGGAGATGACCCCTAAAAATGTATGAAGACATTGAAGACAAAGGTGGTATGTGAAGACATTCACATTGAAGACTATGACAAGAGAAGACATCGCGTGAAGACTATGGAGCGCGAAGACTTAGTTGTTTCGTCATTCTTTTTCTTCTTTGTTGAGTCATAGGAACCACCGTACTATTAAGTGGGGTCCAAGTGAACCAGTCAGAATGACTGAAGTGATGCTTAACCAAAATCCTATGTCTTCGAGCGAAGACAATGAGAGCAAATCTTATCTAGAGTTGGATAAGTCAGCTTTGCTTGTAGCCCAAGTGAAGTTGCCGTGTGTGTGTTTGAAATCTGACCGTTGAAACACGTGTCAGTTCCTTAGTGACCCAGGGTCATTTCGGATAAATCAGGTCGGGTTGCCTAGTGGCTATAAATAGCCCACACCTTACACCATAAATTGGTTGGCTGCTCAGAGTTAGTGCACGGGTTTTGTCCTTTGAGAGCAACCCACCTCGAAGCCTTTGAGAGAGAAATCCTTGCGAGGACAAAGCCCTAAACACCCAGAGCCAAAGAGTGTTAGGCATCACTGAAGTCTTCCTGTTTGTGTGATCTGAAGACTTGTTACACTTGAGGACTGTGAATCCTCCAGCCGTTTAGGCGTCGCCTTCTGAGCATCCAAGAGTCACTGTGGATCGCCCGTGAACGAAGTCTGTGAAGGTTTGGAAGTCTACCTTGAAGACTTACTAGAGTGATTGGGCAAGGACTGGGTGTCCTTAGCTCAAGGGGAATAAGGTGAAGACACGCTCTTCTGAGTTAAATCTCAGCCTCCCTAACCAGACGTACAGTTGTCACAGCAACTAGAACTGGTCCAACAAATCATTGTCTTCAATGAGCAACTAGTTCTATCCTTCCCATCTCTTTATTTACAGTTGGTCCTTGTGAAGTCATTACCTGTTTGCATTATCTATTTGTCTTCACTGTGTGACTGCTTGTTCTGATTGGCTTCATACTGTCTTCCATCCTGATCATATTGCCTAGCTGCTATTAGTCTGTGTTGTCGGTGTTCTGGGAACGGGGGTCCCCAGACTTGCCTGCCTGCGGCCTACGGCGTGGCTCAAGTGGGGCCCCAGCGCGGCCCATCTTCATCAGCTCAAGCTCAAGATCCTCGCGAGGGGCCAAGCTCGCAGGGCGGACGACAGAAAGCTTCCTCAGAGGCAGCCTCATCAGGCAGGCTCGCGAGGAGGCAGAGAGATCAAGGTAGGGGTACCTCGCGAGGAGCCCGTGACGCAAGCCATGATGATCGACACCAGGCGGGCGCCTGGCAGGCGCCTGCCTGTGCAGTGTCCTTGTTTCCCCTTTGGTGCAAAGGGAGCAAGCACATGCCAAGGCATCGGGCAAAGGTTACCATTCCGGTGCAACGAGACCAAGACCAACAGAGCGGCAGGAGGGAGTTCACCGTGGAGCCCAAGACGGCATCATCACCAGTGCTTTTGGCAGCCGAAGACCACCTTTGGTCAGGATAACTTGTACTAGATGTTCCCCTTCAAAACGGCCAATTGTTGGCGCCCTTCCCGCTCATTATTTGGGGAGAGGCCCAGGGCCTCTATAAATAGAGCTAGCCACCAGAGAGTAGAGGGACATCTAGAGATCTGATAGAGCCCTAGCAGAGAGAGAGAGAGAGAGAGAGGCGACTGAACTCACCCAAGCAGTTCATTGCACCAGCTCAAGAATACCTCTCGCGAGGCTGTTCTTCCCTTGTACTGTTCATCATCAGCCCCTGAGGCAATCCACCACGCCACACACTAGAGTAGGGTATTACACCACAACGGTGGCCCGAACCAGTATAAACCTCGTGTCCCTTGTGTTGTTCGTTGTTTCCATCTTAGATCACGCGAGGAGATTGGACGTAGATCGGTAGGGGAGAGATCTCCGCACGCACCCCAGTGTTCGAACCTCAAGGATCTGCCGGAACCCGAATTCTGACATTTGGCGCCCCAGGTAGGGGGTGCGCCGGAGTTCTCCCTCCCGACGACCCGCTCTCCCCCAACATCGCATCCCGCCCTCATGGCGGACAACGCGCCGCCCGCTCCAGCAACGGATGCCGGCACTGGGGCCAGGGGGCTCCGGGCCTTGGCCCCCACCTTGCGACAGGAGCAGTGGCCGCACAAGTTCAAGCCCGAGATGCCGCTGCGCTACAACGGCGCGACAGACCCGATGATTTTCCTGCTGGCGTACGAGGAGGCCATCCTCAGAGCTGGGGGCGACGACCGGGTGATGGCCAACTGGTTACCCATGGCCCTCACTGGCGTCCCGCGCGCATGGCTCCTCCACCTGCCGATGGCTTCTGTCACCTCCTGGGAGGAGCTGCGGGACCTCTTCCTCGCCCATTTTGCCGCACCAGCGCCGCCCGTCGTCGCAGCTCTCTTGAGTGACTCCCAGGCACCACCCTCGAGCCATCATGTCAAGCCGTTCACCCGCCGGATCAGCACCGCCTCCAAGCGCCGAGAAGCCCCCTCTGGCTGGGTGGCTCCCGAGGCCGATCTAACCTTCGACTCAGAGGATCACCCCTTCAATCCCATCAGTTCAGGTGCGCTCCCGATGCTGTGCACCCCCACCATCTGCCATGTGGCCGTCACCAGGACCCTCATCAACAGTGGTGCCGGCCTCAACATGCTCTCGGTGGAGGCCTTCAGCCTCCTCCACGTGCCGCTGGAGCGGCTCCAACCCAGCAGACCTTTCTCGGGCGTCGGAGCCGGTTCCACCGCCTCCTTGGGACAGATCCACCTCCCAGTGACCTTCGGCACCTACGACAACTTCCGCACGGAGCTGATCGACTTCGACATCGCCCCCATTGGCCTCCCCTACAACGCCATCCTCGGCTATCCGGCCTTGGCTCGGTTCATGGCAGCAACTCACCTGGCATACAACCTCATGAAGATGCCTGGGAGCAGCGGTGTCCTCACCGTGTCAGGAGACACAAGGGATGCGCTGCAGGTGCTCCAGCTTGTTTTCAGGGCGGCCGCGGTGGCACAGCCCACTAGCACCGATGCCCTTGAGCCCAAGGGGGCTGCACCGGCTAAAAAGAAGCAGCTATTCACCCAAGACAAGGCGGAAACCAAGCAGGTACCAGTCAACGAGGATGGGTCCACTGGCGCCACCTTCACCATAGGGGCCAACCTCGAGCCCGAGCAGGAGGAGGCCCTGGTGAGGTTCCTGCGTGCGAACAAGAAGGTGTTCGCGTGGGAACCTGATCAGTTAGCAGGGGTCCCAAGGAAAGTGATTGAGCATCACCTCAATGTGTGCCCCAATGTGCGCCCCGTGAAGCAGAAGGCGAGGCGGCAGTCCACTGAGAAACAGGCTTTCATCGTTCAAGAGACCCGGAAGCTAGAGGCGGCAGGAGTTATCCGCGAGGTCCGCTACCCTGATTGGCTGGCTAATCCGGTCGTTGTGCCAAAAAAGGGAGGAAAGGAGCGCATGTGTGTCGACTTCACCAACCTCAACAAGGCCTGCCCGCAGGATCCATTTCCGCTCCCCCGCATTGACCAGATAGTCGACTCCACCGCAGAGTGTGACCTATTGTGCTTCCTAGATGCCTTCTCGGGCTATCACCAGATCAAGATGGCGGTAGAAGACGTGGAGAAGACGGCTTTCCTGACCCCGTGTGGAGTGTACTGCTATACGTGCATGCCATTTGGGTTGCGCAACGCAGGCGCGACCTTTCAGCGGCTGATGCACATCGCCTTAGGCCGGCAGCTCGGGAGGAACGCTGAAGCTTACGTCGATGACATTGTGGTGAAGTCTCGTGAGGCAAGAACCCTGATACAGGACCTGGAAGAAACCTTTGCGAGCCTCAACGAAGTGGACCTACGGCTCAACCCGGAGAAGTGCGTGTTTGGAGTCCCCTCGGGCAAGCTCCTGGGTTTCCTCGTGTCCCACAGGGGCATCGAGGCCAACCCGGAGAAGGTCAAGGCAGTCGAAGACATGAGCCCGCCAAGGACCCTCAGAGAAATGCAGAAGCTCACCGGGCGTGTAACTGCGCTGGGGCGCTTCATCTCCAAGCTGGGGGAACGAGCGCTGCCCTTCTTCAAGCTAATGAAGAAAAAGGGCCCCTTCGAATGGACTGAAGAGGCCGACAAGGCATTCCAAGACCTCAAGAGGTACCTTACCAGCCCACCAGTGATGGTAGCTCCGCGTCCTCGGGAGCCCCTAGTGCTCTACCTTGCGGCCACCCCCTACTCCGCTAGCGCAGCCCTGGTGGCGGTCAGGGAGGAGCGCTGTGCCAAGGCCGCATCGACCGTCCGAACTGAAGCAAAGCAGAGCCGGGAGGGCCTCGCGAAGGCCGCAACCGCAGCCGGAAAGGAACAGCCGCAGCAGGAGAACGCACCCGGAGCAGGAGAGGCCTCTTCAGGCGACCAAGCACTGGGGGCTCCGTCGTCTCAAGAGACGCCTCGACCTCTGGAGGACGCAAGCTGCGCCAGCACCCTCAACCTCGTCGAGCATCCCGTGTACTTCGTCAGCACGGTGCTACGGGACGCAAGGGCACGGTACCCCATGCCTCAAAAACTCCTCCTCGCGCTACTAGTGGCCTCACGCAAGCTGCGCCACTACTTCCAAGGCCATCCCATCAAAGTCGTCTCAGCATACCCCTTGGAAAGAGTACTCAGGAGCCCCAACTCAGCTGGGAGGGTCGCTGAATGGAACATTGAACTACAGGCATTTCAGCTAGAATTCAGTACGACCAGAGTCATCAAGGGAGCCGCACTTGCGGATTTCGTGGCAGAATGGGCAGAAGCGCCGGGTCTCGAGGCAGGCGAAGACCGATCACTTTCCCCGGGAAGTGAAGCACCGGACGGCTGGGTCATGTACTTCGATGGGGCGTTCTCCCGACACGGTGCGGGAGCTGGCGCAGTGCTCGTATCCCCTACCCAGGACAAACTCTACTATGCCGTACAACTCTGCTTCCAGCACGGAGAAAAGGTCTCCAACAACATAGCGGAGTACGAAGGCCTAATAGCAGGCTTGAAGGCCGCAATTGCCTTAGGGGTAAAGCGCCTCATCATCAAGGGCGATTCGTAGCTCCTCGTCAACTTCTCCAACAAGATATACGAGCCAAAGGACGAGCACATGGAAGCCTACCTCGCTGAGGTTCGCAAGATGGAGAAACAGTTCTGGGGGCTGGAGTTGCAACACGTGCCCCGGGCACCAATCAGGAAGCTGATGACATTGCCAAGAGGGCATCTCGGCGGCTGCCTCAGGAGCCTGGCGTCTTCAAGGAGCGGCTCTTCAAACCCTCAGCGGTGCCGTCACTATCGAGCATGGCACAACCAAGGGAGGAGCTCCCTCAGCCGCCTGCCTCAGGAGCCCCAGTCTGCGGCTCGGCCTCAGGGGCACGCCTACTCCTGGAGTTAGAGCCTCAGGAAGGGTGTTGGATCCCGGAGCTCAAGAACTACCTGATGCAAGGGACTCTGCCGGAGAACAAGGAGGAAGCGGAGCGTGTGGCGCGGCAGGCCACAGCTTATTGCATCAAGGATGGAGAGCTCTACAGGAAGCGACCAAATGACGTGTCTCTACGTTGCATCTCCTGAGAGCAAGGGAAGGAGCTATTGGCGGACATACACGACGGAGACTGCGGGCACCACTCGTCGTCACGAACCCTCATTGGCAAGGCGTTCCGTAGTGGATTCTACTGGACCACGACGCTCATCGACGCTGTTGAGCTGGTGAAGGCTTGCGAGGCCTGCCAGTTTCACGCTAAGCAGATCCATCAGCCTGCGGGGGGTCTACAGACTATACCCCTCTCATGGCCGTTCGCAGTTTGGGGGCTGGACATTCTGGGCCCGTTTCCTCGGGCGCCAGGGGGCTATCGCTACCTCTACGTCGCTGTGGACAAGTTCACCAAGTGGGCTGAGGTGGAAGCCGTCCGCACAATCCCGGCAGGCTCTGCGGTCAAGTTCATCAAGGGCCTCGTGAGCCGATTTGGGGTGCCCAACCGCATCATCACCGACAACGGTTCGCAATTCACCAGTAATCTCTTCAAAACATACTGTGCTAACCTTGGAACGCAGATATGCTACGCTTCGGTAGCACACCCCCGGAGCAACGCCAGGCCGAGCGAGCCAACGCGGAGGTCCTGAGGGGCCTCAAAGCCAGGACCTTTAAGAAGAAGCTGGAGGCCTGTGGCAGGGGCTGGTACGACGAGCTCCAGTCCGTGCTATGGTCAATCCGCACAACTGCGACCAAGCCGACTGGTGAGACCCCGTTCTTCCTCGTCTAAGGAGCAGAGGCTGTTCTCCCTTACGAGGTCAGACATCGCTCCGCCCGGGTCCTGGCGTTCGACGAGACGCAGCAGGACGCCATGCGGGGGATGGATCTCGTGCTGGGGAGGAACACCGCCGAGAAGCCGCGCTGCGAGCGGCAAGGTATCAACAGGCGCTGCGACGATACCACTGCCGCAACATCCGCCCCAGAACTCTTGAGGTAGGGGATCTCTTACTCAGATGAGTTCTCTCCAGGGAGGGGCTGCACAAGCTCTCTCCCATGTGGGAGGGCCCATTCAAGGTTGTTCATGTCTCCAGGCCTGGCTCCGCGCGCTTGGAGACCACGGAGGGGGTACCCATCCAGAACGCGTGGAACATTCAACATCTCCGGAGGTTCTATCCCTGAGCGAGGCCTAGCGCCTAGGAAAGGCCCGGTGCCTGTGAAGAAGGCAAATTCCTGTGAAGCTGCCGTGTTTTGGGAAAGGCCCGGTGCCTGTGAAGAAGGCAAATGCCTGTGAAGCTGCCGTGTTTTGGGAAAGGCCCGGCACCTGTGAAGAAGGCAAATGCCTATGAAGCTGCCGTGTTCTGGGAAAGGCCTGGTGCCTGTGAAGAAGGCCAATGCCTGTGAAGCTGCCGCATTTCTGGAAAGGCCCGGTGCCTGTGAAGAAGGCCAATGCCTGTGAAGCTCGCCGCCTGTGACACTCTCACGTAATAATGAGTGGGGCTGTACACATCCCGGAGTCTCCGGAGTGCCGCCCTCGGGCCTCGGGGGCTCCCTCCCACGCCCATGGCAGCACTTAGCTCCGCGCTGGTGAGAAGACATCGAAGACTAGAATAGGTGCCGGACGCGGCTTTTCCATTTGCTTTCTGCAGTTGGCTTGTTTATTCCCGTTTGAAGTTTTATTGAAGTTGTTGACGTTCCTGGCTTGTGACTCTTTATCTTTTTCACTCGCCTGCCTCATTTTCTCTCTCACAAGTCTCGCGAGGGAGGTTCGCGGGCGCCCTCGCGAGTGTTTTCTGCCCCAACCGTTTGGAGCTTTCCTATCTGAGTCCTCTGCGGGAGCACCCCTCCTAGTCCGTGCACCACGGGCATCGCAACACGAGCGCATGACCTGGGCCGATCGCCCCCACAACCGAGACCGAAAGTTACCCCTCCTACTAATCCTTGCAGGGCATGAAGCGCACGGCGAGGCCACGGCCTCGGGAGGCGAGGACCGCGTCAAGCCCCACCTAGCTAAATAATTCCTGCACATGGGTGCACGGCGCGGAAACACAACACAGAAATAGCGGAAGCAGCGCGATGGTTAACAACAGCAGTTCTAACACCCCCCGCGGGGCCTTATACTACCTTTTATTTTTGCGCAGGAAAAGAAGGAAAACAAAACGGGCGCGATTCGTCCTGCACCAACCCACAACGAAGGTTCGAGCTGCTCCTGGGGCTCAGGAGGATCCCTCCTCTCGCTTTGCCGGGGCGCGACGGCGGGCTGGCCTGCTACCTTCGCCCAGGCGGGTGCGATAGCACGGGGGCTGGTTGCGGCCACCGCTGGAGGAGTAGCTGCCTGAGAGGGAGTCATCGAAGCTCAGCAAACCCGAGCACCGCTGCCTGTACGCCTGTCGCCGTCTTCATCCTGGTCAGTGCCGGGGCTGGGCAAGTGGCCGCGGTCGTCGTCTTCGGGGCAGCACCCAGCACGACGACCGTCTTCCCCGAACACCCTCACGTAGAGGGTGGCGTCGCCATCAAACTTGAAGTACAGGGTGCACCACCGACCCAGGCCGTGCACGTAGGCAAACGTTTGCCAGCCGCGGGTCAGGGCCCCATTCCCAGAAACGGAGACCTCCAGCGAAGCCCAGGAGGCCCTGCTGCAGCAGCCGTCTACCTGGAGCCAGAGGCTGCACCGAGCGCTGGCCGGCAGTTCACCTACGAAGAAACGGGTGAGCTGGAGTCGGGTGCTGGTTGGGTCTGCCGACCACACGACGAACTCTGGCAGCACCTCCGCAGAGCGAAAGCGTGGCCTAGGGGGCGCACAGCCACGACGTGCCCCCATCGGCAACCGGGCGCTCACCACCGCGCAGGGAACCGCCTCCATAGCCGCGGGAAGCCACTATGGGGACTGTGGAATACTTGCGAGGGCGGCCTCGGCCGCGCTTGGTCGGGGGGAGTCGGCCCTGCCTGGCGGGCCTTTCCTTTCTCCGCGGCCGAGAATCTCTTTGGAGCCATGGGAACGGCGAGTAGCCAAGAAGAAGAAAAGGAGCAGCAAGAAGGGATGGGCTGAAGGGGCTCACGCAGCCCCGCACTTATAGCCGGAGGAGGCCAACCGCCGAGAACCATGATTGCAGGTAATCGTGACCGGTCTCTCTGCATGCAGGGACTTGTCAAGTCGTGCGGCCGTCGAGGCGTCGTGGGGAAGCGCAGACGCCCACGTCCAATCAATTGCCACGCGGCGCCCAAGGCCGCAGGCTGTTGGGGCCCACGGCGCTTCGCGCTTGCCCATTTGCTTCCCTGCCAGGCCAAGCCCGGGCACGCCTTGGGCCCGGGGGCTACTGTCGGCGTTCTGGGAATGGGGGTCCCCAGACTTGCCTGCCTGCGCCTGCGGCGTGGCTCAAGTGGGGGCCCAGCGCGGCCCATCTTCATCAGCTCAAGCTCAAGACCCTCGCGAGGGGCCAAGCCTCGCGGGGCGGACGACAGAAAGCTTCCTCAGAGGCAGCCTCATCAGGCAGGCTCGCGAGGAGGCGGAGAGATCAAGGCAGGGGTACCTCGCGAGGAGCCCGTGACGCAAGCCATGACGATCGAGACCAGGCGGGCGCCTGCCTGCACAGTGTCCTTGTTTCCCCTTTGGTGCAAAGGGAGCAAGCACAGGCCAAGGCATCGGGCAAAGGTTACCATTCCGGTGCAACGAGACCAAGACCAACAGAGCGGCAGGACGGAGGTCACCGTGGAGCCCAAGACGGCGTCATCACCAGTGCTTTTGGCAGCCGAAGACCACCTTTGGTCAGGATAACTTGTACTAGATGTTCCCCTTCAAAATGGCCAATTGTTGGCGCCCTTCCCGCTCATTATTTGGGGAGAGGCCCAGGGCCTCTATAAATAGAGCTAGCTACCACAGAGTAGAGGGACATCTAGAGATCTGATAGAGCCCTAGCAGAGAGAGAGAGGCTACTGAACTCACCCAAGCAGTTCATCGCACCAGCTCAAGAACACCTCTCGCGAGGCTGTTCTTTCCTTGTACTGTTCATCATCAGCCCCTGAGGCAATCCACCACGCCACACACTGGAGTAGGGTATTACACCACAACGGTGGCCCGAACCAGTATAAACCTCGTGTCCCTTGTGTTGTTCGTTGTTTCCAGCTAAGATCACGTGAGGAGATTGGACGTAGATCGGTAGGGGAGAGATCTCCGCGCGCACCCCAGTGTTCGAACCTCAAGGGTCTGCCGGAACCCAAAATCCGACATGTGTGCTTTCACTTCATTGAATACTTGACTATGGCTTGACTAGTGTAGTCTACCTTCCGCTGCATGTTAATAGGTTCATTTCTATCGATTGTCTTCGAAACTTCCATGTTTTGAAGACTTCCATAAAAATCGCCTATTCACCCCCCTCTAGTCGATCCACATAGCACTTTCAATTGGTATCAGAGCAAGGTACTCCCTTGTTCTGTGTGATTCGGTTTAAACCACCTGGAGTTTTAGCTATGTCGACTGCAGGGATAATCAAAGTCTCCGCTGCGTGCCCTGTCTTCGATGGAACCGAATATCCCTACTGGAAGAATAAGATGCACATGCATCTTGAAGCCATTGATGTCGGCCTCTGGTATGTCGTCAAGAATGGCGTTCCCAAGGCTGGTGAAGGTGTCACCGTTGCTGATGTCAAGAAGTTCGTTCAACTGGACTCCACTGCCAAGAACATCATCTATGGTCATCTGACTGAAGGGCAGTATGGCCGTGTGAGTGCTCTAGAAACATCTAAGCTAGTCTAGGACTGGATCTCCAAGGTCAACGAAGGCGTCTCAACCCAAAGAGATCAAAGGATCAGTGTCCTTCGCAACCTCTTCAACCACTTCAAGAGAAACGACAATGAGAATGTTCAGCTCACGTTTGATCGCCTTACTGACATCACAAATGAGCTTCAAGCTCTCGGCGCTACTGAGATCACCAAGCATGAAATCGTCAAGACACTCCTGAGATCACTTGATAGCTCATTTCACACCCTAGCCCTGATGATTCAAGAACGCCCTGATTTCAAGACACTCGATCCGTTTGACATACTTGAAAGGCTCAACACACATGCATTTTAGCTTTCTGAGAAAAGAGATATCTACATTCTACGGTCCCAACTATGGCCGAACTCGGGCCTTGAAGGCAAAAGCCGTCTCCTCATATGAAGAAAAATCTGACTGCAGTTCTGATGATCCTAAAGACATTGGAAAGGAGCTTTCAATGCTTGTGAAGAAGTTCCAAAAATTCACCAAGAAGAAAGGCTTCAGAAAGTCTTCATGATCAAGCTCAAGGAATGATGAAGCTTCTGCTCATGACTACAAGAAGAGAACATGCCACAAGTGCAAGAAACCTGGTCACTACATCTCTGAGTGTCCGCAGTGGGACAATGAGAACAACAACAAGAAGAAGAGCAAGGAATATGATTCTGACGACAAGAAGAAGAAAAAAATACTCAAAGTCTTCTTCCAAGTCTTCCTCAATGTCTTAATCACACAAGAAGAGCTCATATGGCAAGGCTCGTGCGTTTGTTGGCAAGGAAATGGATTCAGAGGAGGAGTCTGCTTCTGAGGAGGCGGAGGTGGAGTCTGAGGAGGAGTCCGATTCTGGCGTTGCGAGTCTGGCTACAGCCTATGTTGCCAAGTCCATCTTCAACACTGAATACAATGACTTCATCACCGACACCGATGCTGATGATAAGGACAACTCCGCTCCCACCTACTGCTTCATGGCACGAGGTGCCAAGGTAAACTCACGCACTACTCACTATCGAACATCCAGTGAAGATGACTCTGATTGTGGTTCCAAACCCAGCTACAAAACACTTGCTAAAATTGCAGCTGAACAACAGAAAGCTATGGAACATATTCAAAAACTATTAGACAAAAGCAATGACCTATTAGACGCTGAAATGACTCGATCTCAGTCCTTAATTGAAGATATTAAAAATCTTCATGTTAAGTATGAGGAACTTGAAAGTCGTCATGAAACGCTCTCAGCAACTCATGAAAAGCTTTCCTATGATTATCTTCAAAGGAAGCAAGATCTTGAGCAATTGAGAGCGGCTCATGAAGATCTTCAAATGGAAAACGAGTCACTTCGCGCCAAACAGATCAGTTCCGCTCAGGAAGGATTTGAACCACCATGTCTTAAATGCATTGAGCGTGACAACGCTACTTCTGTTGCTGGATGTTCTACTGCTGCTACGGTTGCAATATCTTCAACTGTTGATGTGGTAACTAACCCCTCTGCCGAGGATACCACTGCTATTGCTGATGAAAATGCTAGGTTGAAGACATTGCTTGAAACAGGGATGTACAAAAGTCTCAAAGGGAATCAGACACTATGTGATGTCCTCAAAAGGCAAATCCTGAACCGAAACCCTAGGAAAGAGGGTGTTGGGTTCGAAAGGAAAATGAATGCTGATGGCTCTTACTAGAAACCTGAGCAGTACCCCAAAACCACATGGGTTGCTGCAAAGGAACCTTCAGTGGATCCATCCACCCTATCTGGCTTCACTTGTACTAATCCCATTATCATTGATGAATCCTTTGATGCAAACTATAAACTGTTTAAGAATCAGAATGGTGAAGTGTTTGCCAGGTATATTGGTACTAACTGCAGGAATGGGCCATCTATAAAGAAAGTCTGGGTGCCGAAAAAGTGTCTGGAGAATCTTCCTGCGAATGTCGTCATGACACCACAAGTGAAGAAGACAAACCCCAGACCACAGACTTCGTATGGTCCAAAGGCTTCATACAGACAAAGGACTCACCTGAGTCGCACTAACGCAAATGTTTTGCAGGGAAACTATACTCATGCCTATGAATATGTGCGTGTTTCATCAAACCGCCATGTTCATAAGACCCAGAACTACTCTGCTTATTCTTATGAGTACTATTCTCCACCTGCAAGACTATTTTCTAGGGCTCCAAAGCCAAAGTTCTCAGATGCTGCACTTAGACTCATTGCTTCGAAGCCACCCTTGAAGATGTGGGTGGTTAAGAAAGCTTACTTCTCTTTTGCAGGGAAAGGTCTCCAGCCAAAAATCAAATGCGTCTGAAGCTATTGCTGGGGACCTAAAACATCTTGTAGGGCGCAAGATCAAATGCCCAAATGGTCTTATTATGTATTTTGTTCCTGAGTCGCTTGCTATTTGTTCTATCAGTCCTAACCTCGATCTAAGCTTTCATAATCCACTTGCTCGTCAAATGTTTATGCTTCACAATTCTCTTCATGAAGCCTATCCCCCTAACTGCACTGTAGGGTATGACACCAGCTGCTTCAGAATGGATCATTGATAGTGGATGTACTAATCACATGACTGGCAAGCGAAGTCTTCTCATGGACTCAACCTTACGTCCATCTGACAAAAGTCACATCACATTTGCTGATACTGGTAAAAGCAAGGTATTGCGTCTAGGTAGAGTTGCAATCTCAAAGGATCGGCACATGGATAAAGTGATGCTTGTTGAATCCTTTGGTTTCAACTTGATGTCTGTCTCAATGCTTTGCGATTTGGACATGATTGTGACATTTGGAAAATATCGTTGCCTAGTTCTAATGGAATCTGACAAGTCTCTAGTCTTTGAAGGGTATCGGAAAGATGATTTGTACATGGTAGACTTCTCAGCAGGACCACAGCTCGCCGTATGTCTTCTTGCAAAAGCCTCAGAATGCTGGCTCTGGCATCGGAGGCTAGGGCATGCTGGCATGAGGAATTTGCACACTCTTGCAAAGAATAAGCATATCATAGGCATCGAGGGCGTCAAGTTCAAGAAGGATCACTTATGCGGTGCCTGCGAAGCTGGAAAGATGACGAGGGCCAAGCATCCCTCGAAGACAATCATGACAATGACTCAACCCTTCGAACTGCTACACATGGACCTCTTCGGTCCTACTCACTACTCAACTCTTACTACTTGTCTCTATGGCTTCATCATTGTTGATGATTATTCAAGATATACATGGGTGCATATAATCCTCTACAAGACTGAAGTGCAGGATGTCTTCAGACGCTTCGCCAATCGAGCCATGAACAACTATGGCGTCAAGATCAAGCACATCAGAAGTGACAATGGCATTGAATTCAAGAACACTGGCCTCGACACTTATCTTGATACCTTGGGCATCACTCATGAGTTCTTAGCTCCGTACATGCCGCAGCATAATGGCATTGTGGAAAGCAAGAACAGAACACTCATTGAGATGGCTCGGACGATGCTGGATGAATACAAGAATCCAAGGAAGTTCTGGCCTGAAGCCATTGATACTGCATGCCATGTCATCAACCGTGTTATCTTCACAAGCTTCTGAACAAAACATCCTATGAACTCCTCACTGGTAAGAATCCAAATGTCAGTTACTTCAGAGTATTTGGTGCCAGGTGCTGGATCAAGGATCCACATCACACTTCAAAATTTGCACCAAAAGCACATGAAGGTTTTATGCTTGGTTATGGAAAGGATTCGCACTCCTACAGAGTCTTCAACCTATTTCACTATAAAGTAGTTGAAACTGTGGATGTGCGGTTCGATGAGACTAACGGCTCGCAAAGAGAGCACCTGCCAATGTGCTAGATGAAATTCCACCCAGTGAATCCATCAAGCTTATGGGAACTGGAGAAATCATACCGTCTGAAGTACAGCCTGAAGAGGAACTTATCATCTCTGTACCTGATCAACCTTAAGACAATGCTCAGCCTGAAGACAATCCTTCAAACAACGATAATGATCAGCAAGAGCAAAATCTTTGTCCAATTCATCCTCGTGTTGCAAATGTGTTGGAAATATGCCCTAGAGGCAATAATAAATTGATTATTATTATATTTCTTTGTTCATGATAATCGTTTATTATCCATGCTAGAATTGTATTGATAGGAAACTCAGATACATGTGTGGATACATAGACAACACCATGTCCCTAGTAAGCCTCTAGTTGACTAGCTCGTTGATCAATAGATGGTTACGGTTTCCTGACCATGGACATTGGATGTCGTTGATAACGGGATCACATCATTGGGAGAATGATGTGATGGACAAGACCCAATCCTAAGCCTAGCACAAAGATCGTGTAGTTCGTATGCTAAAGCTTTTCTAATGTCAAGTATCATTTCCTTAGACCATGAGATTGTGCAACTCCCGGATACCGTAGGAGTGCTTTGGGTGTGCCAAACGTCACAACGTAACTGGGTGGCTATAAAGGTACACTACAGGTATCTCTGAAAGTGTCTGTTGGGTTGGCACGAATCGAGACTGGGATTTGTCACTCCGTGTGACGGAGAGGTATCTCTGGGCCCACTCGGTAGGACATCATCATAATGTGCACAATGTGATCAAGGAGTTGATCACGGGATGATGTGTTACAGAACGAGTAAAAGAGGCTTGCCAGTAACAAGATTGAACAAGGTATCAGGATACCGACGATCGAATCTCGGGCAAGTATCGTACCGCTAGACAAAGGGAATTGTATACGGGATTGATTAAGTCCATGACATCATGGTTCATACGATGAGATCATCGTGGAGCATGTGCGAGCCAACATGGGTATCCAGATCCCGCTGTTGGTTATTGACCAGAGAGTTATCTCGGTCATGTCTGCATGTTTCCTGAACCCATAGGGTCTACACACTTAAGGTTCAATGACGCTAGGGTTATAGGGAATAGATATACGTGGTTACCGAATATTGTTCGGAGTCCTGGATGAGATCCCGGACATCACGAGGAGTTCCGGAATGGTCCGGAGGTAAAGATTTATATATGGGAAGTCATCATACGGTCACCGGAATAATTCGGGGGTTACCGGTATTGTACCGGGACCACGGAGGGGTTCCGGGGGTCCACCGGGAGGGTCCACCTGCCCCGGAGGGCCCTATGGGCTGTATGTGGAGAGGGACCAGCCCCTTAGTGGGCTGGGCGCCTCCCCCCTTAGGGCCCATGCGCCTAGGGTTTTGGGGGAACCCTAAAGGGGGGCGCCCCCTTGCCTTGGGGGGCAAGGCAACCCCCCTTGGCCGCCGCCCCCTCCTCAGATTGGATCTGAGGGGGCCGGCCCCCCTCTCCCTTGCCCCTATATATATGTGGGGTGGGAGGGCAGCCGCACCCCAAGTCTTGGCGCAGCCCTTCCCCTCTCCCAAGTCCTCCTCTTCTCCCGTGGTGCTTGGCGAAGCCCTGCAGGATTGCCACGCTCCTCCTTCACCACCACGCCGTTGTGCTGCTGCTGGATGGAGTCTTCCTCAACCTCTCCCTCTCTCCTTGCTGGATCAAGGCATGGGAGACGTCACCGGGCTGTACGTGTGTTGAACGTGGAGGTGCCGTCCGTTCGGCACTAGGATCTCCGGTGATTTGGATCACGACGAGTACGACTCCTTCAACCCCGTTCTCTTGAACGCTTTCGCATAGCGATCTACAAGGGTATGTAGATGCACTCTCCTTCCCCTCGTTGTTGGTTTCTCCATAGATAGATCTTGGTGACACGTAGGAAAATTTTGAATTTCTGCTACGTTCCCCAACAGTGGCATCATGAGCTAGGTATATTGCGTAGATTCTATGCACGAGTAGAACACAAAGTAGTTGTGGGCGTTGATTTTGTTCAATATGCTTACCGTTACTAGTCCAATCTTGATTTGGCAGCATTGTGGGATGAAGCGGCCCGGACCGACCTTACATGTACTCTTACGTGAGACTGGTTCCACCGACTGACATGCACTAGTTGCATAAGGTGGCTAGCGGGTGTCTGTCTCTCCCACTTTAGTCGGATCGGATTCGATGAAAAGGGTCCTTATGAAGGGTAAATAGCAATTGGCATATCACGTTGTGGTTTTTGCATAGGTAAGAAACGTTCTTGCTAGAAACCCATAGCAGCCACATAAAACATGCAAACAACAATTAGAGGACGTCTAACTTGTTTTTGCAGGGTATGCTATGTGATGTGATATGGCCAAGAAGAATGTGATGAATGATATGTGATGTATGAGATTGATCATGTTCTTGTAATAGGAATCACGACTTGCATGTCGATGAGTATGACAACTGGCAGGAGCCATAGGAGTTGTCTTTATTAATTGTATGACCTGCGTGTCATTGAACAACGCCATGTAATTACTTTACTTTATTGCTAACCGGTAGCCATAGTAGTAGAAGTAATAGTTGGCGAGAAACTTCATGGAGACACGATGATGGAGATCATGATGATGGAGATCATGGTGTCATGCCGGTGACAAGATGATCATGGAGCCCCAAGATGGAGATCAAAGGAGCTATATGATATTGGCCATATCATGTCACTATTATTTGATTGCATGTGATGTTTATCATGTTTTTGCATCTTGTTTACTTAGAACGACGGTAGTAAATAAGATGATCCCACATAATAATTTCAAGAAGGTGTTCCCCCTAACTGTGCACCATTGCGACAGTTCGTTGTTTCGAAGCACCACATGATGATCGGGTGTGATAGATTCTAATGTTCACATACAACGGGTGTAAGACAGATTTACACACGCGAAACACTTAGGTTGACTTGACGAGCCTAGCATGTACAGACATGGCCTCGGAACACAAGAGACCGAAAGGTCGAGCATGAGTCGTATGGTAGATACGATCAACATGAAGATGTTCACCGATGATGACTAGTCCGTCTCACGTGATGATCGGACACGGCCTAGTTGACTCGGATCATGTAATCACTTAGATGACTAGAGGGATGTCTATCTGAGTGGGAGTTCATAAGATGAACTTAATTATCCTGAACATAGTCAAAAGGTCTTCGCAAATTATGTCGAAGCTCGCGCTTTAGTTCTACTGTTTAGATATGTTCCTAGAGAAAATTTAGTTGAAAGTTGGTAGTAGCAATTATGCGGACTAGGTCCGTAAACTGAGGATTGTCCTCATTGCTTCATAGAAGGCTTATGTCCTTAATGCACCGCTCAGTGTGCTGAACCTCGAACGTCGTCTGTGGATGTTGCGAACATCTGACATACACATTTTGATAACTACGTGATAGTTCAGTTAAACGGTTTAGAATTGAGGCACCGAAGACGTTTTTGAAACGTCGCGAAACATATGAGATGTTTCGAGGGCTGAAATTGGGATTTCAGGCTCGTGCCCACGTCAAGAGGTATAAGACCTCCGACGATTTTCTTAGCCCACAAACTAAGGGAGAAAAGCTCAATTGTTGAGCTTGTGCTCAGATTGTCTGAGTACAACAATCATTTGAATCGAGTGGGAGTTGATCTTCCAGATGAGATAGTGATGTTTCTCCGAAGTCATTACCACCAAGCTGCTAGAGCTTCGTGATGAACTATAATATATCAGGGACATATATGATGATCCTTGAGATATTCGCGATGTTTGACACCAAAGTAGAAATCAAGAAGGAGCATCAATTGTTGATGGTTGGTGAAACCACTAGTTTCAAGAAGGGCAAGGGCAAGAAAGGGATACTTCATGAAACGGCAAATCAGCTGCTGCTCTAGTGAAGAAACCCAAGGTTGAACCCAAACCCGAGACTAAGTGCTTCTGTAATAAGGGGAACAGCCACTGGAGCAGAATTACCCTAGATACTTGGTAGATGAGAAGGCTGGCAAGTCGATAGAAGTATATTGGATATACATTGTGTTAATGTGTACTTTACTAGTACTCCTAGTAGCACCAGGGTATTAGATACCGGTTCGGTTGCTAAGTGTTAGTAACTCGAAATAAAAGCTACGGAATAAACGGAGACTAGCTAAAGGTGAGATGACGATATGTGTTGGAAGTATTTCCAAGGTTGATCAAATATCGTACGCTCCCTCTACCATCGAGATTGGTGTTGCGTTGAGCATAGACATGATTGGATTATGTCTATCGCAATACGGTTATTCATTTAAGGAGAATAATGGTTACTCTGTTTATTTGAATAATACCTTCAATGGTCTTACACCTAAAATGAATGGTTTATTGAATCTCGATCGTAGTGATACACATGTTCATGCCAAAAGATAGTAATGATAGTACCACCTACTTGTGGCACTGCCACGTAAGTCATATCGGTATAAAACGCATGAAGAAGCTCCATGTTGATGGATCTTTGGGCTCGCTCATTTTTGAATAGTTTGAGACATGTGAACCATGTCTATTGGTGTATATGCATGAAGAAACTCCATGCAAATGGACCGTTTGGACTCACTTGATTTTGAATCACTTGAGACATGCAAATCATACCACATGGGCAAGATGACTGAAAGCCTCGTTTTCAGTAAAATGGAACTAGAAAGCAACTTGTTGGAAGTAATACATTTTGATGTGTGCAGTCCAATGAGTGCTGAGGCATGTAGTGGATATCGTTATGTTCTTACTTCACAGATGATTTGAGTAGATGTTGAGTACATTTACTTGATGAATCACGAGTCTGAATTATTGAAAGGTTCAAGTAATTTCAGGGTGAAGTTGAAAGATCGTCGTGACAAGAGGATAAAATATCTATGATATGATCATAGAGATGAATATCTGAATTACGAGTTTGGCACAGAATTAAGACATTGTGGAAATTGTTTCACAACTAATACAGCCTGGAACACCATAGTGTGATGGTGTGTCCGAACATCATAACTGCACCCTATTGGATATGATGCATACCATGATGTCTCTTATCGAATTACCACGATAGTTTATGGGTTAGGCATTAGAGACAACCGCATTCACTTTAAATAGGGCACCACGTAATTCCGATGAGATGACACCGTATGAACTATGGTTTAGAGAAACCTAAGCTGTCATTTCTTAAAAGTTTGGGGCTGCGACGCTTATGTGAAAAAGTTTCAGGCTGATAAGCTCGAACCCAAAGCGGATAAATGCATCTTCATAGGACACCCAAAACAGTTGGGTATACCTCCTGTCTCAGATCCGAAAGCAATAAGGGATTGTTTCTAGAATCGGGTCCTTTCTCGAGGAAAAGTTTCTCTCGAAAGAATTGAGTGGGAGGATGGTGGAGACTTGATGAGGTTATTGAACCGTCTCTTCAACTAGTGTGTGGCAGGGCACAGGAAGTTGTTCCTGTGGCACCTACACCAATTGAAGTGGAAGCTTATGATAGTGATCATGAAACTTCAGATCAAGTCACTACCAAACCTCGTAGGATGACAAGGATGCGTACTACTTCAGAGTGGTACGTAATCCTGTCTTGGAAGTCATGTTGCTAGACAACAATGAACCTACGAGCTATGGAGAAGCGATGGTGGGCCCGGATTCCGATAAATGGCTCGAGGCCATAAAATCCGAGAGAGGATCCATGTATGAAAACAAAGTGTAGACTTTGGCAGAACGGCTCGATGGTCGTAAGGCTATTGAGTACAGATGGATTTTAAAAGGAAGACGGACAATGATGGTAAGTATCACCATTAAGAAAGCTCGACTTGTCGTTAAGATTTTTTCCGACAAGTTCAAGGAGTTGACTATGATGAGACTTTCTCACTCGTAGCGATGCTAAGAGTCTGTTGGAATTATATTAGCGATTACTGCATTATTTATGAAATCTTGCAGATAGGATGTCAAAACATTGTTTCCTCGACGATTTTCTTGAGGAAAGGTTGTATGTGATACAACCGGAAGGTTTTGTCAATCCTGAAAGATGCTAATAAGTATGCAAAGCTCCAGCAATCCTTCTAAGGACTGGAGTAAGCATCTCGGAGTTGGAATGTATGCTTTGATGAGATGATCAAAGATTTTGGGTGTATACAAAGTTTATGAGAAACTTGTATTTCCAAAGAAGTGAGTGGGAGCACTATAGAATTTCTGATGAGTATATGTTGTTGACATATTGTGGATCAGAAATGACGTAGAATTTCTGGAAAGCATATAGGGTCATTTGAAAGGTGTTTTTCAATGGAAAACCTGGATTAAGCTACTTGAACATTAAGCATCAAGATCTATAAGGATAGATCAAAACACTTAATGGTACTTTCAAATGAGCACATACCTTGACATGATCTTGAAGGTGTTCAAGATGGATCAGTCAAAGAAGGAGTTCTTGCCTGAGTTGTAAGGTATGAAGTTAAGACTTAAAGCTCGACCACGGCAGAAGAAAGAGAGAGGACGAATGTCGTCCCCTATGCTTTTGTCATAGGCTCTATGCGGTATGCCATGCTGAGTACCACACCTGATGTGTGCCTTGCCACATGTCTGGCAAGAGGGTACAAAGGTGATCCAGGAGTGGATCACCAGATAGCGGTCAAAATTGTCCTTGGAGTAATAAGGACATGTTTCTCGATTATGGAGGTGATAAAGAGTTCGGTGTAAAGGGTTACATCGATGCAAGCTTTAACACCTATCCGAATGACTCTGAGTAGCAAACCGGATATGTATAGTGGAGCAACCATTTGGAATAGCTCCAAGTGGAGCGTGGAAGCAACATTTATAATATGACCTAGAGATTTGCAAAGTACATACGGATCTGAATGTTGCAGACCCGTTGACTAAAACCTCTCTCACAAGAAAACATGATCAAACCCAGAACTCATTGAGTCTTAATCACATGATGATGTGAACTAGTTTAGTGACACTAGTAAACTCTTTGGATGTTGGTCACATGGCAATGTGACCTGTGAGTGTTAATCACATGGCGATGTGAACTAGATTATTGACTCTAGTGCAAGTGGGAGACTGTTGGAAATATGCCCTAGAGGCAATAATAAATTGATTATTATTATATTTCCTTGTTCATGATAATCGTTTATTATCCATGCTAGAATTGTATTGATAGGAAACTCAGATACATGTGTGGATACATAGACAACACCATGTCCCTAGTGAGCCTCTAGTTGACTAGCTCGTTGATCAATAGATGGTTACGGTTTCCTGACCATGGACATTGGATGTCGTTGATAACGGGATCACATCATTAGGAGAATGATGTGATGGACAAGACCCAATCCTAAGCCTAGCACAAAGATCGTGTAGTTCGTATGCTAAAGCTTTTCTAATGTCAAGTATCATTTCCTTAGACCATGAGATTGTGCAACTCCCGGATACCGTAGGAATGCTTTGGGTGTGCCAAACGTCACAACGTAACTGGGTGGCTATAAAGGTACACTACAGGTATCTCCGAAAGTGTCTGTTGGGTTGGCACGAATCGAGACTGGGATTTGTCACTCCGTGTGACGGAGAGGTATCTCTGGGCCCACTCGGTAGGACATCATCATAATGTGCACAATGTGATCAAGGAGTTGATCACGGGATGATGTGTTACGGAACGAGTAAAAGAGACTTGCCAGTAACGAGATTGAACAAGGTATCAGGATACCGACGATCGAATCTCGGGCAAGTATCGTACCGCTAGACAAAGGGAATTGTATACGGGATTGATTAAGTCCATGACATCGTGGTTCATCCGATGAGATCATCGTGGAGCATGTGGGAGCCAACATGGGTATCCAGATCCCGCTGTTGGTTATTGACCAGAGAGTTATCTCGGTCATGTCTGCATGTTTCCCGAACCCGTAGGGTCTACACACTTAAGGTTCGATGACGCTAGGGTTATAGGGAATAGATATACGTGGTTACCGAATATTGTTCGGAGTCCCGGATGAGATCCCGGACATCACGAGGAGTTCCGGAATGGTCCGGAGGTAAAGATTTATATATGGGAAGTCATCATACGGTCACCGGAATAATTCGGGGGTTACCGGTATTGTACCGGGACCACCGGAGGGGTTCCGGGGGTTCACCGAGAGGGTCCACCTGCCCCGGAGGGCCCTATGGGCTGTATGTGGAGAGGGACCAGCCCCTTAGTGGGCTGGGCGCCTCCCCGCTTAGGGCCCATGCGCCTAGGGTTTTGGGGAACCCTAAAGGGGGGCGCCCCCTTGCCTTGGGGGGCAAGGCAACCCCCCTTGGCCGCCGCCCCCTCCTCAGATTGGATCTGAGGGGGCCGGCCCCCCTCTCCCTTGCCCCTATATATATGTGGGGGGTGGGAGGGCAGCCGCACCCAAGTCTTGGCGCAGCCCTTCCCCTCTCCCAAGTCCTCCTCTTCTCCCGTGGTGCTTGGCGAAGCCCTGCAGGATTGCCACGCTCCTCCTTCACCACCACGCCGTTGTGCTGCTGCTGGATGGAGTCTTCCTCAACCTCTCCCTCTCTCCTTGCTGGATCAAGGCATGGGAGACGTCACCGGGCTGTACGTGTGTTGAACGCGGAGGTGCCGTCCGTTCGGCACTAGGATCTCCGGTGATTTGGATCACGACGAGTACGACTCCTTCAACCCCGTTCTCTTGAACGCTTCCGCATAGCGATCTACAAGGGTATGTAGATGCACTCTCCTTCCCCTCGTTGCTGGTTTCTCCATAGATAGATCTTGGTGACACGTAGGAAAATTTTGAATTTCTGCTACGTTCCCCAACAAAATGAAGTACAGATTGAGAAGATAATCGACAGCATCAATGCACCTGGTCCACTCACTCGTTCAAGGGCAACACAACTAGCAAATTTCTGTGGGAACTTTGCATTCATCTCAATATCTGAACCCAAGAAAGTTGGTGAAGCCTTCATGGAACCTAAATGGATTCAAGCTATGCAAGAAGAACTTCAATAGTTTGAGCTGAATAATGTATGGAAACTGGTCAATCGTCCTGATCCTCGTAAGCACAATATCATAGGCACTAAATGGATATATCGCAACAAGCAAGATGAGCATGGTCAAGTTGTCAGAAACAAGGCTCGTCTTGTTGCTCAAGGATACACTCAAGTAGAAGGAATTGACTTCGATGAAACATTTGCTCCTGTGGCTAGGCTTGAATCCATATGCATACTGCTAGCCTATGCAAATCATCATAACATCCTTCTGTATCAAATGGATGTGAAGAGTGCTTTTCTCAATGGTAAGATTGAAGAAGAAGTGTGTTGCACAACCGCCTGGCTTTGAAGATCCAAAACATCCTGACATGGTTTACAAGCTCAACAAGGCACTGTATGGCCTCAAACAAGCCCCTCGTGCTTGGTATGACACACTCAAAGACTTCCTGAAGAGCAAAGGCTTCAAACCTGGTTCGCTGGATCCCACTCTCTTCACGAAGACATATGATGGTGAACTGTTTGTGTGCCTAATATATGTGGATGACATTATCTTTGGTTGCACTAATCAGAAATACAGTGATGAGTTTGGATACATGATGCAAGAGCAATATCAGATGTCCATGATGGGTGAGCTGAAGTTCTTCCTTGGTCTTGAAATACGGCAGCAACTCAACGACATCTTCATATCTCAAGAGAAATACCTCAAAGATTGCCTGAAGATGTTTGGAATGCAAGACTGCAAAGGTTATACGACGCCAATGCCTACCAAGAGTCATCTAGATTCTGACGCCAATGGTAAAGAGTTCGATCAAAAGGTATACCGCTCCATGATTGGTTCTTTGCTTTATTTATGTGCATCTAGGCCAGATATCATGCTTAGTGTTTGCATGTGTGCCCGATTCCAAGCGGCACCAAAGGAATCGCATCACTTAGCCGTGAAGCGAATTCTTCGATATTTGGCTTACACCCCAACACTAGGATTATGGTATCCAAAGGGCTCAGAGTTTGATCTAGTTGGATTCTCGGATGCTAATTATGCTGGTGACAAGGTGGATGGCAAGTCTACATCAGGCACATGTCACTTTCTGGGATGATCACTTGTGTGTTGGTCTTCAAAGAAGCAGAACTGTGTATCTCTCTCCACTGCTGAATCTGAATACATTGCTGCTGGATCTTGCTGCGCTCAACTTCTATGGATGAAGCAAACACTCAAAGACTATGGCATTCATCTGTGCCACTCTACTGCGATAATGAAAGCGCCATCAAGATCGCCAACAACCCAGTTCAACACTCGAAGACAAAGCACATTCAAATTCGTCATCACTTTCTCAGAGATCATGTCATGAAGGAAGACATTGATATCATTCACGTCAACACTGAAGAGCAGCTGGCAGATATCTTCACAAAGCCCTTGGATGAGAAAAGGTTTTGCAAGTTGCGGTGTGAGCTAAATATCTTGGAATCCTCAAATGTCCTGTGATCATGCACACATCCTAACACTTATGCATGTTGATGACCTAGATGTGCAAACACATGAAGTAACGTATATCTTTAACTAACGAAGACTTACACTCTAAGTGTGAATACATTAACGTGGAATTTGACTTCAGAGCGCCACGATAGTTGTACGCCGTGTCTGGGTCTAATATTTCCTATACGGTCGGTAATGCCACCACCAAACTTTTGTTTGGAATACTGTCTGTTGGCTTTGCATTTGCAAAGTCTTCGCATTTGGTTTGTCTTCAATGCTAACATGGCTTCATGTTTATCTTCACTATATTGGTTGATTTCTGTCCTCTACAACATTCACTTATAGCTATGTCTTCTATTTGAATCTTTTGAACTAAGTGAATGTGATCGGACCCTGACCTTTCTATGCTCCCGTCTTAAGTCTATCTATCCAAATCATATGCATTCTATTGAAATTGTCGAATGTCTTTGCTACGTCCTTGTCAGCAGAAGATACAGAGACAAACATTAAATCTGTTTTAAACGCTCAATCCTTTTTACCTGAAACCTGGAGAAGCGGGAACGACCACCCGACAATCCAGTCGTGCGTGGGAACGTGGAACAACCTCCTATGTGGTGCATGATCGCCACGTGCCCTTCAGATGTGAACCGCTAGGGGCACATGTGTAATAACACTATGCCGCCCTATCCCTATAAATACACGCCTCACCCCAGTCATTATCTCTTCTTCCACTCTCGCACAAACCCTAGCGCCACCACTAGCCCTCGACGACGCCGACGACGAAGCGCTTAGCTGCCGCGACCTCACCGACGCCGTCATCACGCCGACCGCGGACATTATCTTCTCCGCCGTCGCCGTAGGTGTCCTCCATCGCCAAGTTAGGGCACGGAAGATCGAACTGCTCAGCCTCCTCTCCCACTCCGTCTAGCAGCTCCTCGTGTGGTAAATAACACCTCTTTTTACAGTCTTTTTGATCCGATAGATTCATCCTTTCCAACCACAAGTGGTTTCTGTTGCTACAAAGTTGGGTCTATCCAGTTCTGCATCTCATAGCATGCCTAGTATGTTCACTTAAGCTTCACAAAGTAGTTAGATTCCTCACTTGTACTTATTTGTGGATTCATACAAATCTGGAACCAACTCACTACATATGAGTGAATGTCTTCGCACTATGAGGTCAATGTCTTCTAAACTAATTTATCTTCAAAATCTTCTAAGAATGCATATGACCTCTTCCCCTTCCCTCGCATCTCTAATGCTATCACAGGTACATGTCCGTGGGAGAATCCCTTGGTTCTCATTGTCTGCATTCATTTGCAGAGTTCTTACAGCATCACATAAATTCTCCTGAAGCCAGTTCCTGTCTGACCAGTAGACGGAAGACTTTGACAGTGTTGAAGCCTTTCAGTCTAAACTTCATGGCAACTGAAAAATCAGTAAGGAAGGGCGGCAGATAGCGCCGTGGAAACACTACTAAGGACCTGCCACCGGATCTCTATGAGTTATACAAGTCAGATCCAGAAGAGACCTATGGAGAACGCAAGAACCGGATCCAATGGATTCGAAGACATTGGGCAGAGGAATGGTTCAAGTACAGATTCGTCACCAATGAATATGCTGAGAAGAATGCCCTAAAGGGCCCCTGGGAGATATAATATACAAAGGTCTTCAGCCCAAGTCAAAGTCCGAAGCTATTGCTCAGGGCTTCTACCCCTGCATGATTCGTGGACCTCAGCCTGCTAATGCCGGCCCATCCTCTCTGTTATGGTGTCATGAAGATAAACTCTTCAAGCGCAACTATCAGGCTGCAAAGATCTCAGCCAAGGAAAATAAGAAGTCTTTGGGATTAGACTTCAACCCAGGCCCCTCTGCACCACGTGCTGACGGCACACGCGAAGCTGAACCAAATCTTATTGGGCCCTTCTACAACTTAGAAGGTCTCATCACTCACATTAAGGTTCAAGGGGCAGCCGTGGACCACTCGACAGATGACACTGTTTCTGACAAAGCGCCTGCACCACTGAAGCCTGTGAAGCAAAAGAAACCAAAGGCTTCAAAGCCCTCTTCTGCACCAAAGATCTCACGGGCGAAGCCTCTGGCCACTGCACCTCCTGAAGTCAGTGTGCAGTCTGAAGATCTCTCACGCATCTCCAAGTCTGACAAGTTGAAAAAGCCCATGCAACCCACTGGTCAAGCACTGACTCCTGCTGCTGTTTTGAGAAACGAGAATGACACCATTGATCTGTCCAGCGACGATGATCTTGGCGATGACGCTCTTGAGCAACTGATAAAGAGCAAGCAAGAGGCGGAAATCTTCAATGATCTTCCCCTCTTTGATGTGGAGATCTTGTACAAGTTTATTGATGAGTGGTTTAACAGCCCAGACCTCAGTTTTGATGATCTTCAGCTCCCGATTGGCCTCAGCGTCTCCTTCCATGGAGCCATTGCTCCTGAGCTGGCTCTTGCACATAAGATTGTTGAGCTGAAGCACAAAATTGACTATGAAAAGGCTCAATTCAAGAAGCACATGGCCAAGCTCAATGTTGAAGACATTCAAAACTTCAAGGTCATGATGCATGAGCTCAAGGAGGCATTCCACAAGAAACGAGAAGAAGCAAAAGGTTCTCGTGACCGCATGCAGAATCTTGCTGCCAAATGTGTTCAAGGCTACAATGAAGCTGAAAAGCGCAAGGCTTTGGGGAGACCAGGCATCAACCCCAGAATGGCTGCCAAGAAGAAGAAGAAGAAGCCAGCTGTGGCCGAACCACAAGCATCAAGGCAGGAAGAACGTTGCATTGTCTTCCCGGCCAGTATGACAGGCTCGAAGCCTAAGGTCCCCACAGTGGCTTCAGAGTTCAAGAAAACTAGAGCAGCTGAAGCCCAAGCCAGAAAGCACAAGACCAAAGCCACCACTGACGATGCTCCCCCAACCAAGAAAAGAAAAACAAAGAAGAGAGACCAGGCTGCTTCCACAGAGCCCCTTGTTGTCGAGCCAATTTCAGTTGCTTGTCCTTCCTCTGCACATCAAGAACATCGTTTGGTAGTTCATGAGCCTGCTTCCACAGAGGCTCCTGAAGCTTAAGAGAATCCAGCTATTGACCCCACCTCAGCTGAAGACATTGGTCCTCATGACAATGTTGAAGATGATGAAGTCCTTCCTCAGATTGAGCACAATTTGGTATCATCGCCTGTTCTCACGAATAGAGAACTCATCAGCATTGGTCGTCCATTGACGCCAATTGCTCAGGATGACTCAAGGGCTGATCACCCTCAAGAATCCCCTTGTGCTGAAGAAACACCAGTCACTCCCCCACCACAGGTCACCACTCCGGTGATTGACAGTGAAGACTTTGAGGCCCAACCAACTCCATCTCCACAGGCGTCGCCAGTATTTCGCAGGCTTCGCAAAGGACCAGGGCCACAGGTCACATTGTCAAGTGTTCCATAAGGAGAAGAGCGCCAATCCATTTCACGCGAAGTCTTTCCTGAAGCCTCTCCTACTGCGAACATCCCTAAATCTGAAGCCAAAACGGTCAAAGATATTCCGGCTGCATCAGCCGATGACCAAGAAGAAGAACCAAGAGAAGAAGAACGTGTTGGTACACCCCCATCCAACCCTGAAGTTGTTCTCGAGGAGAACGTGTCCGACCCTCCAGCTCCTGAAGTGGAGGATACCAATACTGAGGCAGCCACCAACACTGAAGCCAATGACATTGTCATGGCTGAAGCTAATGTGGCGCCAGAAGCCAATGTGGTGCCAGAAGTGAATGCACCTGAAGCCAATGCAGCACCCGAAGCAAATCCGCTGCCTGAAGCCAATGCCTCTGCTCCTGTACCTCCTCCAAGGCCACACACCATCGAGCAAGCATATGATCGTGGATAGCTTGTTACCGTCCGCTGGCCAATCTTGGTTCCTCCGCCTGCTCCCGGACCTCAGTTTGCCTATCATGTGGAGCACAGGCCTAAGGTGCAGAAGCCAAAGCGAAGGCTACCATGGTTTCCAGGTACTGCAACTTCACCAGGATCATTTAATCTGAATGGATTCAAGGCACACAACACATTCTTCGTCAGTGACAAGAACCCCTACACAAGGCCAAGAATCTCTTCGGACCGATTCTGGAGTTATCAGCAGCGATGTTTGAAAGTGCTAGTGATCGACTACAGGGGGGTGAATAGGCGATTTTTATGAAAGTCTTCAAAACATGGAAGTTTCGAAGACAAACAATAGAAATAAACCTATTACCATGTAGCGGAAGGTAGACTACACTAAGCAAGCCATAGTCAAGTATCCAATGAAATGAAAGCACAAAGAATAATAGCAACTAGGCAGTATAGATCAGGATGGAAGATAGTATGAAGCCAATCAGAACAAGCAGTCACACAGTGAAGACAAATAGATAATGCAAACAGGCAATGACTTCACAAGGACCAATCTACAAATAAAGAGATGGGAAGGATAGAACCAGTGGCTCGTTGAAGACAATGATTTGTTGGACCAGTTCCAGTTGCTGTGACAACTGTACGTCTGGTTAGGGAGGCTGAGATTCAACTCAGAAGACCACGTCTTAACCTTATTCCCCTTGAGCTAAGGACACCCAGTCCTCGCCCAATTACTCTGGTAAGTCTTCAAGGTAGACTTCCAAACCTTCACAGACTTTGTTCACCGGCGATCCACAATGACTCTTGGATGCTCAGAACGCTACGCCTAACCGACTGGAGGATTCATAGTCCTCAAGTGTAATAAGTCTTCAAATCACACACACAGGAAGACTTCAGTGATGCCTAACACTCTTTGGCTCTGGGTGTTTAGGGCTTTGTCCTCACAAGGATTTCTCTCTCAAAGGCTTCGAGGTGGGTTGCTCTCAAATGACAAAAGCCGTGCACTAACTCGGAGCAGCCAACCAATTTATGGTGTAGGGGGTGGGCTATTTATAGCCACTAGGCAACCCGACCTGATTTGTCCGAAATGACCCTGGGTCACTAAGGAACTGACACGTGTTCCAACGGTCAGATTTAAAACACACACGGCAACTTTACTTGAGCTACAAGCAAAGCTGACTTATCCAGCTCCGGATAAGATTTGCTCTCATTGTATTCGCTCGAAGACATAGGATTTTGGTTAAGCATCACTTCAATCATTCTGACTGGTTTACTTGGACCCCACTTAATAGTACGGTGGTTCCTATGACTCAACAAAGAAGAAAATGAAACAACGAAAGAACTAAGTCTTCGTGCTCCATAGTCTTCACATGATGTCTTCTCTTGTCATAGACTTCAATGTGAATACCTTCACATACCACCTTTGTCTTCAATGTCTTCATACATTTTTAGGGGTCATCTCCAGTAGGTAAACCGAATCAGTGAGGGACTACTACCTGTGTTATCCTGCAATTCTCACAAACACATTAGTCCCTCAACTAGGTTTGTCGTCAATACTCCAAAACCAACTAGGGGTGGCACTAGATGCACTTACAATCTCCCCCTTTTTGGTGATTGATGACAAACTAGTTGAAGTTTTCAACGGGGATAGAAATATGTGAAATTGTAAAGGATTTAAGTATTGTCTTCGTAAGTAGCAGAAAGGCTCCCCCTAAAGATGTGCATATAAGTATTTTGCTTTTGAATGCAAATGCACATGGCAGGTTGTACTTGAGGAGCTCCTCTTCTACTTATGAAGACAATTCATCATGCATGAAATGATATAATGAAGATAATGACATGCATAATGAAAAATAGACGTCTGCAAAATGACCTCGTGCGGAATTTATCGTCGCACATGCGGAATTTATCATCGCATCACATAGTGTCGAAAAAGGTAGCAGATGACCATCAAGTTTAAGTGTTACAGCTCAAAACAAACCAAAATGTTTCAAAAGTGAGAGTTGTAAGCACTTGGCAAAAGTAGCAAAAAGTAAAGCAACCACCCATATTGACCCGCTTGAAGACTATCAACTCATATGCTTCTCCCCCTTTTGTCAGTAATGACCAAAAAGGTTTGAAGACATAGAGCTTCTACTCGTTCCCATGAGGTGCAGGCGAAGCAGCATGGTCGTCGTTGAGGTCCGGTGGTGCAGAATAACTTGGTGCAATGTCGAGACATGCTGAAGGTGGAGGTGGTGAAGTGGCATCATCTTGATCATCGATAACTCTGGCATTCACTGTTGCAGCTAAGGAAAAATAGTCAGAGTCTTCAAGGGAGGGAGTCCGACGCAAGTGAGCATTCCTTGGGGGAGTGGAGTCAAACTTGAATCTTTCTGTGAAGCCATCGTCTTGAAGCTCTTCTTCAGCAGTGAGCAAAGTCAAACTCTTCTAGGACCTTCAATAGGTTTCATGTGTAACAAAGGCATTCTTGGTGGCAAGATTGCAAATGCGATTGACGTCCACCAAGAGGCTTTGCATTTGACGCTTAAGCCAGTCATGATGCTAATCCTGTTTCTGATGTAGCGCGACAAGAAGCTCTCGGTTATTGAGAACACGAGATCGCTTCCGAGGCCTTTGGGCAATGGTGCTTCCAATGGCGTCAGTTTGGGCGCGAGGGGCACGTGTGTTACCAGCCAAGGGATAAACACGAGAGACTGCCTGAACTCCTTCAATGGGCTGGGTGAAGCTTTGACGATCAACATTGTGAAGATAGGTTGGATCCTTAGCAGCTCTGGGTAAATAGCTTCAACTGACAGATCAACCTCTGGCAAGAATACTAGATGATTGCGCGCAGACGGCTGATAGTTGAAGGCAGAGTGGAGCTTGATAAGGCGCATTACCCATGGAGCGTAGAACTTCAGACAAAAAATGTCGGAGCCAGATGCAGCCAACTGCCTGATGAAGAAGTCTTGAGCATTGAAGCTTATGCCATTGAAGATATAGAAAACCAAAGTCTTCATTGCTCCTTCGAGCTTCACTGTAGATGAATGTCCTTTGACAGGCCATAGAGTCTTTCTGATGATATGATAAATGGTGCGGGGCAGATACACTAGGTCTTCAACAAAGAATTCGGTTGGGTATTCAGCGTCGCATGGGAAAGGCTTCATCATGCTCGGCATTTGACTCATGTTGGGTTCTGGCTTCTCGAAAATGCTCTCCAAAGCATTCTGGTGTTGTTGACAACCTGGTTCATAGTGAAAGTGTGATCGACTAGAGGGGGGGGGGGTGAATAGGCAATTTTTATGAAAGTCTTCAAAACATGGAAGTTTCGAAGACAACCGATAGAAATAAACCTATTATCATGCAGTGGAAGGTAGACTACACTAAGCAAGCCATAGTCAAGTATTCAATGAAGTGAAAGCACAACGACTAATAGCATCTAGGCAGTATAGATCAGGTAGGAAGATAGTGTGAAGCCAATTAGAACAAAGCGGTCACTCAGTGAAGACAAAAGATAATGCAATCATACAATGACTTCACTAGTGCCAACAGTAAGTAAAGGAATGGGAAGGATGAAACCAGTGACTCGTTGAAGACAATGATTTGTTGGACCAGTTCCAGTTGCTGTGACAACTGTACGTCTGGTTAGGGAGGCTGAGATTCAACTCAGAAGATCGTTGCTTCACCTTATTCCCCTTGAGCTAAGGACACTCATTCCTCGCCCAATCACTCTGGTAAGTATTCAAGGTAGACTTCCAAACCTGCACATACTTCATTCACCGGTAATCCACAATGACTCTTAGATGCTCAGAACGCGACGTCTAACCGGCTGGAGGATTCACAATCCTCAAGTGTAATAAGTCTTCAGATCACACAGACAGGAAGACTTCAGTGATGCCTAACACTCTTTGGCTCTAGGTGTTTAGGGCTTTGTCCTCGCAAGGAATTCTCTCTCAAAGGCTTCGAGGTGGGTTGCTCTCAAACTACAAAAGCCGTACACTAACTCTGAGTAGCCAATCGTTTATGGTTGTAGGGGGTGGGCTATTTATAGCCACTAGGCAACCCGACCTGATTTGTCCGAAATGACCCTGGGTCACTAAATAACTGACACGTGTTCCAACGGTCAGATTTCAAACACACACGACAACTTTACTTGAGCTACAAGCAAAGCTGACTTTCCCTGCTCTGGATAAGATTTGCTCTCATTGTCTTCACTCGAAGACATAGGATTTTGGTTAAGCATCACTTCTGTCATTCTGACTGGTTCACTTCGACCCCACTTAATAGTACGGTGGTTCCTATGACTCAACAAAGAAGAAAAAAAGAATGAAGAAACAACTAAGTCTTCGCGCTCCATAGTCTTCACGCAATGTCTTCTCTTGTCATAGTCTTCAATGTGAATGTCTTCACATACCACTTTTGACTTCAATGTCTTCATACATTTTTAGGGGTCATCTCTGGTAGGAAAACCAAATCAATGAGGGACTTCTACCTGTGTTATCCTGCAATTCTCACAAACATATTAGTCCCTCAACCAGGTTTGTCGTCAATACTCCAAAACCAACTAGGGGTGGCACTAGATGCACTTACAATCTCCCCCTTTTTGGTGATTGATGACAAACTGGTTGAAGTTTTCAACGGGGAATAAAATATGTGAAATTGTAAAGGATAGGGTATTGTCTTCATAAGTTGCAAAGGCTCCCCCTGAAGATGTGCATATAAGTAATTTGCTCTTGGAATGCAAATGCACATGGTAGGTTGTACTTGTGGAGATCCTCTTCAACCTATGATGACAATTCATCATGCATGCTATGATGTAACGAAGATAATGACATGCATAATGGAAAATGGACGTCTGCAAAATGATCTAAGAGCGGAATTTATCATCGCACATGCAGAATTTATCATCGCATCACACAATAGCAAATAAGTAGCAGACGACCATCGAGTTTAAGTGTTACAACTCAAAGAACCAGATGTATCAAAAACGAGAGTTGTAAGCACTTGGCAAAAGTAGCAAAAAGTAAAGCAACCACCCATATTGACCCGCTTGAAGACTATCAACTCATATGCTTCTCCCCCTTTTGTCAGTGAGGACCAAAAAGGTTTGAAGACATAGAGCACCTACTCGTTCCCATGAGGTGCAGGCGAGGCAGCAGGGTCGTCGTTGAGGTCTAGTGGTGTAGAAGAACTTGGTGCTGTGTCGACATGCGCTGAAGTTGGAGGAGGTGAAGTTGCATCATCTTGGTCATCGATGACTCTGGCATTTACGATCGCAGCTGAGGATGAGTAGTCAGAGTCTTAAAGTGAGGGAGTCCGACGCAAGTGAGCATTTCTGGGAGGAGTTGAGTCAAACTTGAACCGTTCGGTGAAGCCATCGTCTTGCAGATCAGCTTCAGCACTAAGTAGGGTCAAACTCTTCCACGACCTCCAACAAGTTTCATGAGTGACAAAGGCATTCTTGGTGGCAAGATTGCGAATGCAGGTTGACATCCACCAAGAGGCTCTGCATCTGACGCTTAAGCCAGTCGTGATGTTTGTCTTGTTTCTGATGCAGCGCGACGAGAAGCTCTCAGTCATTTAGGACACGAGACCGTCTTTGAGGCCTTTGCGCAATGGTGCTACCAGTGGCGTCAGTCTGAGCGCGAGGGGCACGTGTGTTACCAGCAAGAGGATAAACACGAGAAGCTGCTGGAACTCCTTCAATAGGCTGGGTGAAGCTTTGGTGATCAACATTGTGAAGATAAAGAGGATCCTTAGCCGGCTCTGGGTAAATAGCTTCAACTGACAGATCAACCTCTGGCAAGAATATGAGATGATTGCGCGCAGACGGCTGATAGTTGAAGGCGGAGTGACGCTTGATAAGACGCATGACCCATGGAGCATAGAATTTCAACCCAAAAATGTCGGAGCCAGATGCAGCCAACTGCCTGATGAACAAGTCTTGAGCATTGAAGCTGATGCCATTGAGGATATAGAAAACCAAAGTCTTCATTGCTCCTTCAAGCTTTGCTGCAGATGAATGTCCTTTGACAGGCCATAGAGTCTTCCTGATGATATGGTAAATGGTGCGAGGCAGGTACTCTAGGTCTTCAACAAAGAACTCAGATGGGTATTTAGCGTTGTGAGGCAGAGGCTTCATCATGCTTAGCATTTGACTCATGTTGGGTTCTGGCTTCTGAAAGATGCTTTCCAAGGCATTTTGGTGTTGTTGACAACCTGGTTCATAGTATTCACCAGGAGTGGGCAGGCCTGTGAGCTCAATGATATCAAGAGCTTTAGCTTCATGATGGACATTGCCTGTCATCCACTCAAGGACCCAAGTCTTTGGATCCCTGTTGTAGCCTCGAATGTGGAGAGTTGCATAGAACTATAGCAGAAGCTCTTCATTCCAGTGCTCCTTATCTGTGACAAACTGCAACAGACCATCATCTCTGAAGCAATCCAACGCTTCTTCAAGGCAGGGCAGGCCAGCTATAGCTTCAGAGTCGAGGCGCATATGTGGAAATATGCGCTCTTGATTGTATAGGACGCGGGAGTAGTAGCTGCGCTGCTGATAGCTCCAGAACCAATCTGATGAAATACGAGGTCTGGTATAAGGGTTCTTGGAGCTGTTGAAGAAGGTGTTATGTGCCACGAAGCCATTCACATTGAACACCCCAGGAGAAGTGGCAGTGCCTGGGAACCGTGGAAGTCTTGGCTTGGGCTTTTGGACTTGAGGTCTGTGCTCGACATGATACTCAAATTGTGGACCCGCAGCAGGTGGAGGAACCAGAATGGGCCAGCGGACCATAACAGGCTGACCATGATCAAATGCCAGCTCAATTGTATGAGGTCTTGGAGGGGGAACATGAGCATTGGCATTGTCTTCATGGGCTTCAGGGGCCACACTGGGTTCAGGTGCGTGTACCCAGGTACTTCAGCATTGACTTCGGGTGCTGTAGTGGCTTTAGATGCTTGGACTTCTAGCACTGCAGTAGCTTCAGGCACCGTATTAGCTTCAGCCATGATGACGTCATTGGCTTCAGCGGTGATGTTGGTGGCCGCCTTAGGGTTGTTAACTTCCACTTCCGTAGCTGGAGGGTCGGACACGTTCTCCTCGAGAACAACACCTTGGTGGGACAGGGGTGTAGCAACTCTTTCAACTCTTGGTGCTTCTTCTTCATAGGCTCATGCAGCCGGAATATCTTCAGCCATTTTGGCTTCAGACTCAGACACGTGCATAGTGGGAGTGACTTGGGGCCTTGGTCCTTTGTGAAGCCTGCGTAATGCTGGCGATGCTTGTGGAGATGGGGTTCACTGGGCCTCAAAGTCATCGTCTTCTTGCACTGGTGGGGTAGCTTGCAGTTGGGGAGAGCTTGGAGTGTCTTGTCGTTGTGGGTGATCAGCCCACGATGCATCCTGAGCAGTTGGCGTCAGAGGACGACCAATGCTGATGAGTTTGCTGTGCGTGAGCACAAGCGATGATACCAATTGGTGCTCGATCTGAGGAAGGACTTCATCATCTTCAACATTGTCGTGAGGACCAATGTCTTCAGCTGCGGTGGGGTCAACAGCTGGATTGTCTTCAGCTTCAGGAGCCTCTGGAGAAGTAGGCTCATGAATTACCACTTGGCGTTCTTGATTTTCAGACGCAGGACGAGCCACTGAGATTGGCTCGACCTCAAGGGGCTCTGTGGGAGCAGCCCGATCTCTCTTCTTGGTTTTGCGTTTCTTGGTTGAGGGAGCATCATCAGTAGTGCCCTTGGTTTTGCATTTTCTGGCTTCAGCTTCAGCAGCCTTTGTTTTCTTCAGTTCAGAAGCCACTATGGGGACCTTAGGCTTCGAGCCTGTCATACTAGCTGGGAAGACAATTGGATGTACTTCCTACCTTGGTGCGTCAGGTTCTGTCACAGCTGGCTTCTTCTTCTTCTTAGCCGCCATTCGGGGGTCGATCCCTGGTCGCCCCAAGGCCTTGCGCTTTTCAGCCTCATTGTATCCTTGGACACATTTAGCGGCAAGATCCTTCATGTGCTCACGAGAACCCTTGGCTTCTTCGCTTTTGGTTCGGAAAGCTTCCTTAAGCTCATACATCATGGTCTAGAAGTTCTGAATGTCTTCAACGTTTAGCTTGGCCATGTGCTTCTTGAACTGAGCCTTTTCATAATCAATCTTATGCTTCAGTTCAACAATCTTCTGAGCTAGAGCCAGCTCAGCAGCAATGGCTCCATGGAAGGCGACGCTTAGGCCAATCGGAAGCTGAAGATCATCAAAGCTGACATTTGGGCTGTCAAACCACTCATCAATGAATGTGTTGATGATTTCAACATCAAAGAGAGGAAGGTCATTGAAGATTTCTGCCTCTTGCTTGCTCTTGATCAGCTGCTCAAGAGCATCATCACCAAGATCGTCGTCGCTGGACAGATCAATGGTGTCATTGCGCAGAATAGCAGCATCGGTCAGTTCTTGGCTAGTGGGTTGCAAGGGCATCTTCACTTTGGAGGGCTTGGAGATGCGTGACAAATCTTCAGACTGCACACTGTGTTCAGGAGGTGCAGTGGCCAGAGGCTTCGCTCGTGAGGCCTTTGGTGCTGGGGAAGGCTTCAAAGCTTGAGGTTTCTTCAACTTCTTTGGCTTCAGTGGTGCAGGCGCTTCGTCAGTGTCAGCGTCGTCTACAGGCTCATCCACGGCTGTCCCTTGAACCATGATATGAGTGATGAGACCTTCTAGGTTGTAGAAGGGCCCAACAAGATTGGGTTCAGCTTCGCGTGTGCCATCGGCACGAGGAGCAGAGGGGCCTGGATTGATGTCTAATCCCCATGACTTCTTGTTTTCTTTGGCCGAATTCTTGGCAAATTGGAAGTTGCGCTTGAACAGATTATCGTCGCGGCACCACAATAATGAAGATGGGTCTGCATCTGCAGGCCGTGGTCCATGGACCATGCAAGGATAGAAGCCTTGTTCAATGGCTTCAGCTCTGGACCTGGGTTGAAGATTTCTGCAAAGAATGTCTCCCCATGGTCGTTTGATGGCATTCTTCTTAGCATACTCCTAGGTCACGAACCTGTACTTGAACCACTGTTCTGCCCAATATCTTCGAATCCATTGGATTAGAGTTTTTCGCTGATTGTAGTCCTCCTCTGGATCTGTCTTGTACAACTCATAGAGGTCAGGAGGCAAATCTCTTGAGATGTTGCCACGACGCTGTCTGCCACCCTTCCTTGCAGATTTCTCTGGTGCCATGAAGTTTAAACTGAAAGGCTTCAAAGCTGTCAAAGTCTTCCGTCTACTGGTCAGACAAGAACTGGCTTCAGGAGAATTTATATGATGCTGTAAGAATTCTGCAAATGAATGCAGACTATGAGAACCAAGGGATTCTCCCACTGACATGTACCTATGACAACATTAAGGTGCGAGGGAAGGGGAAGAGGTCATATGCATTCTCAGAAGATTTTGAAGATAAATCATTTTAGAAGACATTGACCTCATAGTGCGAAGACATTCACTCATAGATAGAGAGTTGGTTCCAGATTTGTACGAATCCACGAATAAGTACAAGTGAGGAATCTAACTACTTTGTGAAGCATAAGTGAACATACTAGGCATATTATGAGATGGAGTATGAAATAGATTCAACTTGTGTGAATAGAAACTGCTTGTGGTAGAAAATGATGAATCTATAGGATCAAAGGGGCCGTAAAAAGGAGGTTTTATTTACCACACGAAGAATTGCTAAACGGAGTGGAAGAGGAGGCCGAGCAGTTCGACTCTTCCGTGTCCTAACTTGGCGACGGAGGACACCTACGGCGACGGCGGAGAAGACGATGTCTGCGGTCGGCGTGAAGACAGCGTCGGTGAGGTCGCGGCAGCGAAGCGCTTCGTCGCTGGCGTCGTCGAGGGCTTGCGGTGGCGCTAGGGTTTGTGCGAGAGTGGAAGAAAGGATAATGACTATGGTGAGGCGTGTATATATAGGGATAGGGACGACACAGTGTTATTACACAGGTGCCCCTGGCGATTCACATCTGAAGGACACGTGGCTATCATGCAACACATCGGAGGTTGTTCCATGTTCCCACACACGCCTGGATTGGCGGGTGGTCGTTCCCACTTCTCTGGGTTTCAGGTGAAAGGATTTAGCATTGAAAACGGATTAATGTTTGTCTCTGTGTCTTCTGCTGACAAGGATGCAGAGAAGACATTTTGATAGTGTCAATAGAATGCATATGATTTGGATAGATAGACTTAGGAAAGAAGCATAGAGGGGTTAGGGTCCGATCACATTCACTTAGTTCAAAAGATTTAGTAAGAAGCCATAGCTATAAGTGAATGCTGTAGAGGACGGAAACCAAATCAGTATGTTGAAGATAGTCATGAGGACATTTTAATATTGAAGACAAACAAAATACGAAGACTTTGCAAATGTAATACCATGAGAAAAACACTTCAAAGGGAAATTTTTTGGTGGTGGCGTTACCCACCGTATAGGAAATATTAGACCCAAACACGGTGCACAATTATCGTGGCGCTCCGAAGTCAAATTCCACATTAATATATTCACACTCAGAATGTAAGTCTTCATTGTTTGAAGATATACTTTACTTCGTGTGTTGCACATCTAAGTCGTCAACATGCTTAAGTGTTAGGATGTGTGCCTGATCACATGACATTTGAGGATTCCAAGATATTTAGCTCACACTGTAACTTGAAAAACCTCTTCTCATCCAAGGGCTTGGTGAAGATATCTGCCAATTGCTCTTCAGTGTTGACGTGTATGATATCAATATGTTCCTTCATAACATGATCTCTGAGAAAGTGATGACGAATTTCAATGTGCTTTGTCTTCGAGTGCTGAACTGGGTTGTTGGCAATCTTGATGGCTCTTTCGTTGTCGCAGTAGAGTGGCACTTGCTTCAGATGAATGCCATAGTCTTTGAGTGTTTGCTTCATCCATAGAAGCTAAGCGCAGCAAGATCCAGCAGCAATGTATTCAGATTCAGCAGTGGAGAGAGATACACAGTTCTGCTTCTTTAAAGACCAACATACGAGTGATCGTCCTAGAAAATGACATGTTTCTGATGTAGACTTGCGATCCACCTTGTCACCAGCATAATCAGCATCCGAGAATCCAACTAGATCAAACTCTGAGCCCTTTGGATACCATAATCCTAGTGTTGGGGTGTGAGCCAAATATCTAAGAATTCGCTTCACAGCTAAGTGATGCAATTCCTTTGGTGCCGCTTGGAACCGGGCACACATGCAAACACTAAGCATGATATCTGGCCTAGATGCACATAAATAAAGCAAGGAACCAATCATGGAGCGGTATACCTTTTGATCGAACTCTTTACCATTGTTGTCGGGACACAGATGGTGTTTGGCTGGCATTGGCGTCGTGTAGCCTTTGCAGTCTTGCATTCCAAATTTCTTCAGGCAATCTTTGAGGTATTTCCCTTGGGATATAAAGATGCCGTTGTGTTGCTGACATATTTAAAGACCAAGGAAGAACTTCAGCTCACCCATCATGGACATCTGATATTTCTCTTGCATCATATATCCAAACTCTTCACTGTATTTCTGATTAGTGCAACCGAAGATAATGTCATCCACATATATTTGGCCCACAAACAGTTCACCATCATATGTCTTCGTGAAGAGAGTGGGATCGAGGGAACCAGGTTTGAAGCCTTTGCTCTTCAGGAAGTCTTTGAGTGTGTCATACCAAGCCCGAGGGGCTTGTTTGAGGCCATACAGTGCCTTGTTGAGCTTGTACACCATGTCAGGATGTTTTGGATCTTCAAAGCTAGGTGGTTGTGCAACATACACTTCTTCTTCAATCTTTCCATTGAGAAAAGCGCTCTTCACATCCATTTGATACAGTAGAATGTTATGATGATTTGCATAGGCCAGCAGTATGCGTATGGCTTCAAGCCTAGCCATTGGAGAAAATGTTTCATCAAAGTCAATCCCTTTAACTTGAGTGTATCCTTGAGCAACGAGACGAGCTTTGTTTCTGACAACTTGACCATGCTCATCTTGCTTGTTGCGATATATCCATTTAGTGCCTATTATATTGTGCTTACGAGGATCAGGACGCTTAACCAGTTCCCAAACATTATTCAGCTCAAACTGCTGGAGCTCTTCTTGCATGGCTTGAATCCATTCAGGTTCCATGAAGGCTTCATCAACTTTATTGGGTTCAGATATTGAGAAGAATGCGAAGTTCCCATAGAAGTTAGCTAGCTGTGTTGCCCTTGAACGAGTGAGTGGACCTGGTGCATTGATGCTATCAATTATCCTTTCAATCTATACTTCATTTGCGACACGAGGATGGACAGGACGAAGATTTTGCTCTTGCTGATCATTGTCATCGTTAGAAGGATTGTCTTCAGGCTGAGCATTGTCTTTAGGTTGATCAGGTGCGGAGATGATAAGTTCCTCTTCAGGCTAAGCTTCAGATGGTATGATTTCTCTAGTTCCCATAAGTTTGATTGATTCACTGGATGGAACTTCATCTAGCACATTTGGCAGGTGCTCTCTTTGCGAGCCGTTAGTCTCATCGAACCGCACATCCACAGTTTCAACCACTTTATAGTGAAATAGGTTGAAGACTCTGTAGGAGTGCAAATTCTTTCCATATCCAAGCATAAAACCTTCATGTTCTTTCGGTGCAAATTTTGAAGTGTGATGTGGATCCTTGATCCAGCACCTGGCGCTAAATACTCTGAAGTAACTGACATTTGGCTTCTTGCCAGTAAGGAGCTCATAGGATGTCTTGTTCAGAAGCTTGTGAAGATAAACACGGTTGATGATATGGCATGCAGTATCAATGGCTTCAGGCCAGAACTTTCTTGGAGACTTGTATTCATCAAGCATCGTCCGGGCCATCTCAATAAGCGTTCTGTTCTTGCATTCCACGACGCCATTCTGCTGCGGCGTGTACGGAGCTGAGAATTCATGTGTGATGCCCAAAGTATCAAGATAAGTATCTAGGCCAGTGTTCTTGAATTCAGTGTCATTGTCACTTCTGATGTGCTTGATCTTGACGCCATAGTTGTTCATGGCTCGATTGGCAAAGCGTCTGAAGACATCCTGCACTTCAGTCTTGTAGAGGATTATATGCACCCAAGTATATCTTGAATAATCATCAACAATGACAAAGCCATAGAGACAAGTAGTAGTAGTAAGAGTTGAGTAATGAGTGGGACCGAAAAGGTCCATGTGGAGCAGTTCGAAGGGTTGAGTCGTTGTCAAGATTGTCTTCGAGGGATGCTTGGCCCTCATCATCTTTCCTGCTTCACAGGGACCACATAAGTGATCCTTCTTGAACTTGACGCCCTTGATGCCTATGACATGCTTATTATTTGCAAGGGTGTGCAGGTTCCTCATGCCAGCATGCCCTAGCCTCTGATGCCAGAGCCAACATTCAGAAGCTTTTGCTAGAAGACATACGGCAAGTTGTGGTCCCGCTGAGAAATCTACCACGTACAAATCATCTTTCCGATACCCTTCAAAGACTAGAGACTTGTCAGATTCCATTAGAACAAGACAACGATATTTTCCAAACGTCACAATCATGTTCAAATCGCAAAGCATTGAGACAGACATTAAGTTGAAACCAAGGGATTCAACAAGCATGACTTTATCCATGTGTTGATCCCTTGAGATTGCAACTCTACCTAGACCCAATACCTTGCTTTTACCAGTGTCAGCAAATGTGATGTGACTTTTCTCAGATGGATGTAAGGTTGAGTCCATGAGAAGACTTTGCTTGCCAGTCATGTGATTAGTACACCCACTATCAATAATCCACTCTGAAGCAGCTGGTGTCGTACCCTACAGTGCAGTTAGGGGGATATGCTTCACGAAGAGAATTGTGAAGCATAAACATTTGATGAGCAAGTGGATTATGAAAGCTTAGATCGAGGTTAGGACTGATAGGGCAAGTAGCAAGCGACTCAGGAACAAAATACATAATAAGACCATTTGGGCATTTGATCTTGCGCCCTACAAGATGTTTAAGGTCCCCAGCAATAGCTTCAGACAAATTTGATTGTCGACTGGAGACCTTTCCCTGCAAAAGAGAGTTAAGCTTTCTTAGCCACCCACATCTTCAAGGGTGGCTTCAAAGCAATGAGTCTAAGTGCAGCATCTGAGAATTTTGGCTTTGGAGCCCTAGCAAAAAGTCTTGCAGGTGGACAATAGTGCTCATAAGAATAAGCAGAGTAGTTCTTGGTCTTATGAACATGGCGGTTTGATGAAACACGCTCATATTCATAGGCTTGAGTATGGCTTCCCTGCAAAACATTTGCATTAGTGCGACTCAGGTGAGTCCATTGTCTATATGAAGCCTTTGGACCATATGAAGCCTGTGGTCTGGGGTTTGTCTTCTTCACTTGTGGTGTCATGATGACATTCACAGGAAGATTCTCCAGCAACCTTTTCGGCACCCAGACTTTCTTCACAGGTGGCCCATTCCTGCAGTTAGTACCAATATACCTGGCAAACACTTCACCATTCTGATTCTTAAACAGTTTATAGTTTGCATCAACGGATTCATCAATAACAATGGGATTAGCACAATTGAAGCCTGACAGGGTGGATGGATCCACTGAGGGTTCCTTTGCAGCAACCCATGTGGTTTTGGGGTACTACTCAGGTTTCCAGTAAGAGCCATCAACATTCATTTTCCTTTCGAACCCAAGACTCTCTTTTCTAGGGTTTCGGTTCAGGATCTGCCTTTTGAGGACATCACATAGTGTCTGATGCCCTTTGAGACTTTTGTACATCCATGTTTCAAGCAATGTCTTCAACCTAGCATTTTCATCAGCAATTGCAGTGGTATCCTCAGCAGAGGGGTTAGTTACCACATCAATAGTTGAAGATATTACAATAGTAGCAGCAGTAGAACATCCAGCAACCGAAGTAGCGTTGTCACGCTCAATGCATTTAAGACATGGTGGTTCAAATCGTTCCTGAGCGGGACTGATCTGTTTGGCGTGAAGTGACTCGTTTTCCTCTTGAAGATCTTCATGATCCGCACTCAATTTCTCAAGATCTTGCTTCCTTTAAAGATAATCATAGGAAAGCTTTTCATGAGTTGTTGAGAGCATTTCATGACGACTTTCAAGTTCCTCATACTTAACATGAATATTTTTTATGTCTTCAATTAAGGTCTGATATCGAGTCATTTCAGCGTCTAACAGGTCATCGCTTTTGTCTAATAGTTTTTGAATATGTTCCATAGCCTTCTGTTGTTCAGTTGCAATTTTAGCAAGTGTTTTGTAGCTGGGTTTGGAACCACAATCAGAGTCATCTTCACTGGATGTTTGATAGTGAGTAGTGCGTGCGTTTACCTTGGTACCGCGTGCCATGAAGCAGTAGGTGGGAGCGGAGTAGTCCTTGTCATTTGCATCGGTGTCGGTGATGAAGTCATTGTCTTCAGTGTTGAAGATGGACTTGGCAACGTATGCTGTAGCCAGACTTGCAATGCCAGAATCGGACTTCTCCTCAGACTCCACCTCCGCCTCCTCAGAAGCGGACTCCTCCTTTGAGTTCATTTCCTTGCCAACAAACGCACCAGCCTTGCCAGATGAGCTCTTCTTGTGTGATGAAGACTTTGATGAAGACTTGGAAGAAGACTTTGAGTATTTCTTCTTCTTCTTGTCGTCAGAATCATACTCCTTGCTCTTCTTTTTCTTCTTGTTCTCATTGTCCCACTGTGGACACTCAGAGATGTAGTGGCCAGGTTTCTTGCACTTGTGGCATGTTCTCTTCTTGTAGTCATGAGCAGAAGCTTCATCATTCTTTGAGCTTGATCGTGAAGACTTTCTGAAGCCTTTCTTCTTGGTGAATTTTTGGAACTTCTTCACTAGCATAGCAAGCTCCTTTCCAATGTCTTCAGGATCATCAGAACTGCTGTCAGATTCTTCTTCAGATGAGGAGACAACTTTTGCCTTAAAGGCACGAGTTCGCCCATAGTTGGGACCATAGATGTCTCTTTTCTCAGAAAGCTGAAACTCATGTGTGTTGAGCCTCTCTAGTATGTTAGACGGATCGAGTGTCTTGAAGTCAGGACGTTCTTGAATCATCAGGGCTAGGGTGTCAAACGAGCTATCAAGTGATCTCAGGAGTGTCTTGACGACTTCATGCTTGGTGATCTCAGTAGCGTCGAGGGCTTGAAGCTCATTTGTGATGTCAGTGAGTCAATGAAACGTGAGCTGGACATTCTCATTGTCATTTCTCTTGAAGCGGTTGAAGAGGTTGCGAAGTACACTGATTCTCTGATCTCTCTGGGTTGAGACGCCTTTGTTGAACTTGGGGAGCCAATCCCAGACTAGCTTAGATGTTTCCAAAGCACTCACACGGCCATACTATCCTTTGGTCAGATGACCACAGATGATGTTCTTGGCAGTGGAGTCCAGTTGAACGAACTTCTTGACATCAGCAGCGGTGACACCTTCACCAGCCTTGGGAATGCCATTCTTGACGACATACCATAGGTCGACATCAATGGCTTCAAGATGCATGCGCATCTTATTCTTCCAGTAGGGATATTCAGTTCCATCAAAGGCTGGGCACGCAGCGGAGACTTTGATTATCCCTGCAGTCGACATAGCTAAAACTCCAGGTGGTTAAACCGAATCACACAGAACAAGGGAGTACCTTGCTCTGATACCAATTGAAAGTGCTAGTGATCATGGAAGTTTCAAAGACAACCGATAGAAATAAACCTATTATCATGCAGCGGAAGGTAGACTACACTAAGCAAGCCATAGTCAAGTATTCAATGAAGTGAAAGCACACCGACTAATAGCAGCTAGGCAGTATAGATCAGGTAGGAAGATAGTGTGAAGCCAATCAGAACAAGCGGTCACTCAGTGAAGACAGAAGATAATGCAATCATACAATGACTTCATTAGAACCAACAGTAAGTAAAGGAATGGGAAGGACGAAACCAGTGACTCGTTGAAGACAATGATTTGTTGGACCAGTTCCAGTTGCTGTGACAACTGTACGTCTGGTTAGGGAGGTTGAGATTCAACTCAGAAGACCGTGTCTTCACCTTATTCCCCTTGAGCTAAGGACACCCAGTCCTCGCCCAATCACTCTGGTAAGTCTTCAAGGTAGACTTCCAAACCTTCACAGACTTTGTTCACCGGCGATCCACAATGACTCTTGGATGCTCAGAACGCGACGCCTAACCGGCTGGAGGATTCACAGTCCTCAAGTGTAATAAGTCTTCAGATCACACAGACAGGAAGACTTCAGTGATGCCTAACACTCTTTGGCTCTGAGTGTTTAGGGCTTTGTCCTTGCAAGGAATTCTCTCTCAAAGGCTTCGAGGTGGGTTGCTCTCAAACGACAAAAGCTGTACACTAACTCTGAGCGGCCAACCGTTTATGGTTGTAGGGGGTGGGCTATTTATAGCCACTAGGCAACCCGACCTGATTTGTCCGAAATGACCCAGGGTCACTAAGGAACTGACATGTGTTCCAACGGTCAGATTTCAAACACACACGGCAACTTTACTTGAGCTACAAGCAAAGCTGACTTACCCAGCTCTGGATAAGATTTGCTCTCATTGTCTTCGCTTGAAGACATAGGATTTTGGTTAAGCATCACTTCTGTCATTCTAACTGGTTCAATTGGACCCCACTTAACAGTACGGTGGTTCCTATGACTCAACAAAGAATTAAAAAAAGAACGACGAAACAACTAAGTCTTCGCGCTCCATAGTCTTCATGCAATGTCTTCTCTTGTCATAGTCTTCAATGTGAATGTCTTCACATACCATTTTTGACTTCAATGTCTTCATACATTTTTAGGGGTCATCTCTGGTAGGAAAACCGAATCAATGAGGGACTTCTACCTGTGTTATCTTGCAATTCCCACAAACACATTAGTCCCTCAACCAGGTTTGTCGTCAATACTCCAAAACCAACTAGGGGTGGCACTAGATGCACTTACACATAGTATTCACCAGGAGTGGGCAGGGCTGTGAGCTCAATGATGTCTTGAGCTTTAGCTTCATGATGAACATCTCCTGTTATCCACTCAAGGATCCAAGTCTTCGGATCCCTATTGTATCCACAAATGTGGAGGGTAGCATAGAATTGAAGTAGAAGTTCTTCATTCCAGTGTTCCTTTGCAGTCACAAAATTAAGCAGATCCGCATCACGGAAGCAGTCAAGGGCTTCTTCAAGGCATGGCAGTCCAGCAATGGCTTCACAGTCAAGATGCATGTGAGGGAAGATGCGTCCCTGATTGTACAAGATGCATGAATAATAGCTTCACTATTGGTAACTCCAGAATTGGTTCGAAGAGATTCTTGGCCTTGTGTAGGGGTTCTTGGCACTGTTGAAGAATGTGTTGTGTGCCTTGAATCCATTCAGATTAAATGATCCTGGTGAAGTTGCAGTACCTGGAAACCGTGGTAGCCTTGGCTTTGGCTTCTGGACCTGAGGCCTGTGCTCCACATGATAGGCAAACTGGGGTCCGGGAGCAGGCGGAGGAACCAGGATTGGCCAGCGAACGGTAACAAGTTGTCCATGAGGATATGCTTGCTCGATGGTGTCTGGCCTTGGAGGAGGTACAAGAGCAGAGGCATTGGCTTCAGGCAGCGGATTTGCTTCGGGTGCTACATTGGCTTCAGGTGCATTCACTTCTAGCACCACATTAGCTTCAGGCGCCACATTAGCTTCAGCGATGACAACGTCATTGGCTTCAGTGTTGATGTTGGTGGTCGCCTCAGTATGGGTAACCTCCACTTCAGGAGCTGGAGGGTCGGACACGTTCTCCTCGAGAACAACTTCAGGGTTGGACGGGGGTGTACCAAAACGTTCTTCTCTTGGTTCTTCATGGTCATCGGCTGATGCATGCGGAATATCTTCAGCCGTTTTGGCTTCAGATTCAGGAATGTTCATAGTAGGAGAGGCTTCAGGAAAGACTTCGCGTGAAACGGATTGGCGCTCTTCTCCTTCTGGAACACTTGGCAATTTGACTTGTGGCCTTGGTCCTTCATGAAGCCTGCGAAATACTGGCGACGCCTGTGGAGATGGAGTTGGTTGGGCCTCAAAGTCTTCACTGTCAATCACCAGAGTGGTGACCTGTGGTGGGGGAGTGACTGGTGTTTCTTCAGCACAAGGGGATTCTTGAGGGTGATCAGCCCATGAGTCATCCTGAGCAATTGGCGTTAATGGACGACCAATGCTGATGAGTTTGCTGTTCGTGAGAACATGCGATGATACAAAATTGTGCTCGATCTGAGGAAGGACTTCATCATCTTCAACATTGTCGTGAGGACCAATGTCTTTAGCTGTGGTGGGGTCAATAGCTGGATTCTCTTCAGCTTTAGGAGCCTTTGTGAAAGCAGGCTCATGAACTACCAAACAACATTCTCGATGTGTAGAGGAAGGACGAGCAACAGAAATTGGCTCGACAACAAGGGGCTCTGTGGAAGCAGCCCGGTCTCTCTTCTTTGTTTTTCTTTTCTTGGTTGGGGGAGCATCATCAGTGGTGGCTTTGGTCTTGCGCTTTCTGGCTTCGGATTCAGCTGATCTAGTTTTTTTGAATGCTGAAGCCACTGTGGGGACCTTAGGCTTCGAGCCTGTCATACTGGCTGGGAAGACAATGCGAGGTTCTTCCTGCCTTGATGCTTCTGGTTTGGCCACAGCTGGCTCCTTCTTCTTCTTGGCAGCCATTCTGGGGTCGATGCCTGGTCGCCCCAAAGCCTTGCGCTTTTCAGCTTCATTGTAGCCTTGAACACTTTTGGCAGCAAGATTCTTCATGCGCTCACGAGAACCTTTTGCTTCTTCTCGTTTCTTGTGTAATGCCTCCTTGAGCTCATGCATCATGACATCTGGGCTGTCAAACCACTCATCAATAAACTTGTATAAGATTTCCACATCAAAGAGGGGAAGATCATTGAAGATTTCCGTCTCTTGCTTGCTCTTTATCAAATGCTCAAGAGCATCATCGCCAAGATCATCATCGCTGGATAGATCAATGGCGTCATTCTCGTTTCTCAAAACAGCAGCAGGGGTCAGTGCTTGACCAGTGAGTTGCATGGGCTTTTTCAACTTGGCAGACTTGGAGATGCGTGAGAGATCTTCAGACTGCACACTGGCTTCAGGAGGTGCAGTGGCCAGAGGCTTCGCCCGTGAGACCTTTGGTGCAGAGGGGGGCTTTGAAGCCTTTGGTTTCTGTTACTTCACAGGCTTCGGAGGTGCAAGTGCTTCATCAGAATCAAAGTCATCTGCAGAGTGGTCCACGGCTGCCCCTTGAACCTGAATGTGAGTGATGAGACCTTCTAAGTTGTAGAAGGGCCCAATAAGATTGGGTTCAGCTTCGCGTGTGCCATCAGCTGGTGGTGCAGAGGGGCCTGGGTTGAAGTCTAATCCCAAAGACTTCTTGTTTTCCTTGGTCGAGTTCTTTGCAGCCTGATAGTTGTGCTTGAACAGATTATCTTCACGACACCATAACAGAGAGGATGGGTCGGCATTAGCAGGCTGAGGTCCACGAATCATGCAAGGGTAGAAGCCTTGAGCAATAGCTTCGTACTTCGACTTGGGCTGAAGACCTTTGTAAATTATATCTCCACAGGGGCCCTTTAAGGCATTCTTCTCAGCATACTCCTTGGTGACAAATCTGTACTTGAACCATTCCTCTGCCCAATGTCTTCGAATCCATAGGATTCGGTTCTTACGTTCTCCATAGGTTTCTTCTGGATCTGACTTGTATAACTCATAGAGATCCGATGGCAGGTCCTTAGCAGTGTTTCCACGGCGTTGTCTGCCGCCCTTCCTGACTGATTTTTGAGTTGCCATGAAGTTTAGACTGAAAGGCTTCAACACTGTAGAAGTCTTCCGTCTACTGGTCAGACAGGAACTGGCTTCAGGAGAATTTATGTGACGCTGTAAGAATTATTTTGATCGAACTCTTTACCATTGGCGTCAGAATCTAGATGACTCTTGGTAGGCATTGGCGTCGTGTAAGCTTTGCAGTCTTGCATTCCAAACTTCTTTAGGCAATCCTTGAGGTATTTCTCTTGAGATATGAAGATGACGTTGCATTGCTGTCGTATTTGAAGACCAGGGAAGAACTTCAGCTCACCCATCATGGACATCTTATATTGCTGTTGCATCCTGTATCCAAACTCATCACTATATTTCTGATTAGTGCAACCGAAGATAATGTCATCCACATATATTTGGCACACAAACAGTTCACCATCATATGTCTTCGTGAAGAGAGTGGGATCCAGGGAACCAGGTTTGAAGCCTTTGCTCTTCGGGAAGTCCTTGAGTGTGTCATACCAAGCACGAGGGGCTTGTTTGAGGCCATACAATGCCTTGTTGAGCTTGTAAACCATGTTAGGATGTTTTGGATCTTCAAAGCCAGGCGGTTGTGCAACATACACTTCTTCTTCAATCTTTCCATTGAGAAAGGCACTCTTCACATCCATTTGATACAGAAGAATGTTATGATGATTTGCATAGGCCAGCAGTATGCGTATCGCTTCAAGCCTAGCCACAGGAGCAAATGTTTCATCAAAGTCAATTCCTTCAACTTGAGTGTATCCTTGAGCAACGAGACGAGCCTTGTTTGTGACAACTTGACCATGCTCATCTTGCTTCTTGCGATATATCCATTTAATGCCTAGCATATTGTGCTTATGAGGATCAGGACGCTTGACCAGTTCCCATACATTATTCAGCTCAAACTGTTGAAGCTCTTCTTGCATAGCTTGAATCCATTCAGGTTCCATGAAGGCTTCATCAACTTTCTTGGGTTCAGATATTGAGACGAATGCGAAGTGCCCACAGAAATTTGCTAGTTGTGTTGCCCTTTAACGAGTGAGTGGATCAGGTGCATTGATGCTATTAATTATTTTCTCAATCTGTACTTTATTTGCAACACAAGGATGAACAGGACGAAGATTTTGCTCTTGTTGATCATTGTCATCGTTAGAAGGATTGTCTTCAGGCTGAGTATTGTCTTCAGGTTGATCAGGTACAGAGATGATGAGTTCCTCTTCAGACTGTGCTTCATACGGTATGATTTCTCCAGTTCCCATAAGCTTGATGGATTCACTGGATGGAACTTCATCTAGCACATTTGGCAGGTGCTCTCTTTGCGAGCCGTTAGTCTCATCGAACCGCACATCCACAGTTTCAACCACTTTATAGTGAAAGAGGTTGAAGACTCTGTAGGAGTGCGAATCCTTTCCGTAACCAAGCATAAAACCTTCATGTGCTTTCGGTGCAAATTTTGAAGTGTGATGTGGATCCTTGATCCAGCACCTAGCACCAAATACTCTGAAGTAATTGACATTTGGCTTCTTACCAGTGAGGAGCTCATAGGATGTTTTGTTCAGAAGCTTGTGAAGATAAACACGGTTGATGACATGACATGAAGTATCAATGGCTTCAGGCCAGAACTTTCTTGGAGTCTTGTATTCATTGAGCATCGTCCGGGCCATCTCAATGAGTGTTCTATTCTTGCGTTCCATGATGCCATTCTGCTACGGCGTGTACGGAGATGAGAACTCATGAGTGATGCCCAAAGTATCAAGATAAGTGTCGAGGCCGGTGTTCTTGAATTCAGTGCCATTGTCACTTCTGATGTGCTTGATCTTGACGCCATAGTTGTTCATGGCTCGATTGGCGAAGCGTCTGAAGACATCCTGCACTTTAGTCTTGTAGCGGATTATATGCACCCATGTATATCTTGAATAATCATCAACAATGACGAAGCCATAGAGACAAGCAGTAGTAGTAAGAGTTGAGTAGTGAGTGGGACCAAAGAGGTCCATGTGTAGTAGTTCGAAGGGTTGAGTCGTTGTCAAGATTGTCTTCGAGGGATCCTTGGCCCTTGTCATCTTTCCAGCTTCGCAGGCACCACATAAGTGATCCTTCTTGAACTTGATGCCCTCGATGCCTATGATGTGCTTCTTCTTTGCAAGAGTATGCAAGTTCCTCATGCCAGCATGCCCTAGCCTCCGATGCCAGAGCCAGCATTCTGAAGCTTTTGCAAGAAGACATACGGCAAGCTGTGGTCCTGTTGAGAAATCTACCATGTACAAATCATCTTTCCGATACCCTTCAAAGACTAGAGACTTGTCATATTTCATTAGAACAAGGCAACGATATTTTCCAAACATCACAATCATATTCAAATCGCAAAGCATTAAGACAGACATTAAGTTGAAACCAATGGATTCAACAAGCATCACTTTATCCATGTGCTGATCCCTTGAGATTGCAACTCTACCTAGACCCAATACCTTGCTTTTACCAGTATTAGCAAATGTGATGTGACTCTTGTCAGATGGACGTAAGGTTGAGTCCATGAGAAGACTTCGCTTGCCAGTCATGTGATTAGTACATCCACTGTCAATAATCCATTCTGAAGCAGCTGGTGTCATACCCTACAGTGCAGTTAGGGGGATAGGCTTCACGAAGAGAATTGTGAAGCATAAACATTTGACAAGCAAGTATATTATGAAAGCTTAGATCGAGGTTAGGACTGATAGGGCAAGTAGCAAGCAACCCAGGAACAAAATACATAATAAGACCATTTGGGCATTTGATCTTGCGCCCTACAAGATGTTTAAGGTCCCCAGCAATAGCTTCAGACGCATTTGATTTTTGGCTGGAGACCCTTCCCTGCAAAAGAGAGTTAAGCTTTCTTAGCCACCCACATCTTCAAGGGTGACTTCGAAGCAATGAGTCTAAGTGCAACATCTGAGAACTTTGGCTTTGGAGCCCTAGCAAATAGTCTTGCAGGTGGACAATAGTACTCATAAGAATAAGCAGAGTAGTTCTTGGTCTTATGAACATGGCGGTTTGATGAAGCACGCTCATATTCATAGGCCTGAGTATGGTTTCCCTGCAAAACATTTGTGTTAGTGTGACTCAGGTGTGTCCTCTGTCTGTATGAAGCCTTTGGACCATATGAAGCCCATTGTCTGGGGTTTGTCTTCTTCACTTGTGGTGTCATGACGACATACACAGGAAGATTTTCCATACACCTTTTCGGCACCCAGACTTTCTTCATAGGTGGCCCATTCCTGCAGTTAGTACCAATATACCTGGCAAACACTTCACCATTCTGATTCTTAAACAGTTTATAGTTTGCATCAAAGGATTCATCAATAACAATGGGATTAGCACAAGTGAAGCCAGATAGGGTGGATGGATCCACTTAAGGTTCCTTTGCAGCAACCCATGTGGTTTTGGAGTAGTGCTCAGGTTTCCAGTAAGAGCCATCAACATTCATTTTCCTTTCGAACCCAACACCCTCTTTCCTAGGGTTTTGGTTCAGGATCTGCCTTTTGAGGACATCACATAGTGTCTGATGCCCTTTGAGACTTTTGTACATCCCTGTTCCAAGCAATGTCTTCAACCTAGCACTTTCATCAGCAATAGAAGTGGCATCCTCAGCAGAGGGGTTAGTTACCACATCAACAATTGAAGATATTGCAACAGTAGCAGCAGTAGAACATCCAGCAACAGAAGTAGCATTGTCACGCTCAATGCATTTAAGACATGGTGGTTCAAATCCTTCCTGAGCAGAATTGATCTATTTGGCGCAAAGTGACTCGTTTTCCTTTTGAAGATCTTCATGAGCCGCTCTCAATTTCTCAAGATCTTGCTTCCTTTGCAGATAATCATAGGAAAGCTTTTCATGAGTTGTTGAGAGCATTTCATGACGACTTTCAAGTTCCTCATACTTAACATGAAGATTTTTTATGTCTTCAAGTAAGGACTGGGATCGAGTCATTTCAGCGTCTAACAGGTCATCACTTTTGTCTAACAGTTTTTGAATATGTTCCATAGCTTTCTGTTGTTCAGTTGCCATTTTAGCAAGTGTTTTGTAGCTGGGTTTGGAATCACAATCAGAGTCATCTTCATTGGATGTTTGATAGTGAGTAGTGCGTGAGTTTACCTTGGCACCGCGTGCCATGAAGCAGTAGGTGGGAGCGGAGTTGTCCTTATCATTAGCATCGGCGTCGGTGATGAAGTCATTGTCTTCAGTGTTGAAGATGGACTTGGCAACGTAGGTTGTAGCCAGACTTGCAATGCCAGAATCGGACTCCTCCTCAGACTCCACCTCCGCCTCCTCAGAAGCAGACTCCTCCTCTAAATCCATTTCCTTGCCAACAAACGCACGAGCCTTGCCAGATGAGCTCTTCTTGTGTGATGAAGACTTGGAAGAAGACTTTGAGTATTTCTTCTTCTTCTTGTCGTCAGAATCAGATTCCTTGCTCTTCTTCTTCTTCTTCTTCTTCTTCTTGTTCTCATTGTCCCACTGCGGACACTCAGAGATGTAGTGACCAGGTTTCTTGCACTTGTGGCATGTTCTCTTCTTGTAGTCATGAGAAGAAGCTTCATCATTCTTTGAGCTGGATCATGAGGACTTTATGAAGCCTTTCTTCTTGGTGAATTTCTGGAACTTCTTCACAAGCATAGCAAGCTCCTTAACAATGTCTTCAGGATCATCAGAACTGCAATCAGATTATTCTTCAAATGAGAAAACAACTTTTGCCTTCAAAGCACGAGTTCGCCCATAGTTGGGACCGTAGATGTCTCTTTTCTCAGAAAGCTGAAACTCATGTGTGTTGAGCCTTTCAAGTATGTCAGACGGATCGAGTGTCTTGAAGTTAGGGCGTTCTTGAATCATCAGGGCTAGGGTGTCAAACGAGCTGTCAAGTGATCTCAGGAGTGTCTTGACGACTTCATGCTTGGTGATCTCAGTAGCCCGAGAGCTTGAAGCTCATTTGTGATGTTAGTGAGTCGATCAAACGTGAGCTGAACATTCTCATTGTCGTTTCTCTTGAAGCAGTTGAAGAGGTTGCGAAGGACACTGATTCTTTGATCTCTTTGGGTTGAGATGCCTTCGTTGACCTTGGAGAGCCAGTCCCAGACTAGCTTGGATGTTTCCAGAGCACTCACACGGCCATACTATCCTTTGGTCAGATGACCACAGATGATGTTCTTGGCAGTGGAGTCCAGTTGAACGAACTTCTTGACATCAGCAGCAGTGACACCTTCACCACCCTTGGGAACGCCATTCTTGACGACATACCATAGGTCGACATCAATGGCTTCAAGATGCATGCACATCTTATTCTTCCAGTAGGGATATTCAGTTCCATCAAAGACTGGGCACGCAACAGAGACTTTGATTATCCCTGCAGTCAACATAGCTGAAACTCCAGGTGGTTAAACCGAATCACACAGAACAAGGGAGTACCTTGCTCTGATACCAATTGAAAGTGCTAGTGATCGACTAGAGGGGGGTGAATAGGCGATTTTTATGAAAGTCTTCAAAACATGGAAGTTTCGAAGACAAACGATAGAAATAAACCTATTACCATGCAGCGGAAGGTAGACTACACTAAGCAAGCCATAGTCATGTATTCAATGAAATGAAAGCACAAAGACTAATAGCAGCTAGGGAGTATAGATCAGGATGGAAGATAGTATGAAGCCAATCAGAACAAGTAGTCACATAGTGAAGACAAATAGATAATGCAAACAGGCAATGACTTCACAAGGACCAATCTGCAAATAAAGAGATGGGAAGGATAGAACCAGTGGCTCGTTGAAGACAATGATTTGTTGGACCAGTTCCAATTGCTGTGACAACTATACGTCTGGTTAGGGAGGCTGAGATTCAACTCAGAAGACCACGTCTTCACCTTATTCCCCTTGAGCTAAGGACACCCAGTCCTCGCCCAATTACTCTGGTAAGTCTTCAAGGTAGACTTCCAAACCTTCACAGACTTCGTTCACCGGCGATCCACAATGACTCTTGGATGCTCAGAACGCGACGCCTAACCAGCTGGAGGATTCACAGTCCTCAAGTGTAATAAGTCTTCAGATCACATAGATAGGAAGACTTCAGTGATGCCTAACACTCTTTGGCTCTGGGTGTTTAGGGCTTTGTCCTCGCAAGGATTTCTCTCTCAAAGGCTTCGAGGTGGGTTTCTCTCAAAGGACAAAAGCCATGCACTAACTCTGAGCAGCCAACCAATTTATGGTGTAGGGGGTGGGCTATTTATAGCCACTAGGCAACCCGACCTGATTTGTCCGAAATGACCCTGGGTCACTAAGGAACTGACACGTGTTCCAACGGTCAGATTTCAAACACACACGGCAACTTTACTTGAGCTACAAGCAAAGCTAACTTATCCAGCTCTAGATAAGATTTGCTCTCATTGTCTTCGCTCGAAGACATAGGATTTTGGTTAAGCATCACTTCAGTCATTCTGACTGGTTTACTTGGACCCCACTTAATAGTATGGTGGTTCCTATGACTCAACAAAGAAGAAAACGAAACAACAAAACAACTAAGTCTTCGTGCTCCATAGTCTTCACACAATGTCTTCTCTTGTCATAGACTTCAATGTGAATACCTTCACATACCACCTTTGTCTTCAATGTCTTAATACATTTTTAGGGGTCATCTCCGGTAGGTAAACCGAATCAGTGAGGGACTACTACATGTGTTATCCTGCAATTCTCACAAACACATTAGTCCCTCAACCAGGTTTGTCATCAATACTCCAAAACCAACTAGGGGTGGCACTAGATGCACTTACAAATCTATTATTCATGCATCTTGTACAATCAGGGATGCATCTTCCCTCATATGCATCTTGATTGTGAAGCCATTACTGGACTGCCATGCCTTGAAGAAGCCCTTGACTGATTTCGTGATGCGGGTCTGCTCAACTTTGTGACTGCCAAGGAACACTGGAATGAAGAACTTCTGCTTCAATTCTATGCTACCCTCCACATTCGTGGATACAACAGGGATCCAAAGATTTGGATCCTTGAGTGGATGACAGGAGATGTTCATCATGAAGCTAAAGCCCAAGACATCATTGAGCTTACAGCCCTGCCCACTCCTGGCGAATATTATGAACCAGGTTGTCAACAACACCAGAATGCTTTGGAGAGCATTTTCCAGAAGCCAGAACCCAACATGAGTCAAATGATGAGCATGATGAAGCCTTTGCCATGCGACGCTGAATACCCAACCGAATTCTTTGTTGAAGACCTAGAGTATCTGCCCCGCACCATTTACCATATCATTAGAAAGACTCCATGGCCTGTCAAAGGACATTCATCTACAGCAAAGCTTGAAGGAGCAATGAAGACTTTGGTTTTCTATATCTTCAATGGCATAAGCTTCAATGCTCAAGACTTCTTCATCAGGCAGTTGGTTGCATCTGGCTCCGACATCTTTGGTCTGAAGTTCTATGCTCCATGGGTATTCTTGCTAGAGGTTGATCTGTCTGTTGAAGCTATTTACCCAAAGCCTGCAAAGGATCCAATTTATCTTCACAATGTTGATCATCAAAGCTTCACCCAGCCCATTGAAGGAGTTCAGGCAGTCTCTCATGTTTATCCCTTGGCTGGAAACACACGTGCCCCTCGTGCCCAAACTGAAGCCACTGGAAGCACCATTGCCCAAAGGCCTCGGAAGCGATCTCGTGTTCTCAATGACCGAGAGCTTCTCGTCGCTCTACGTCAGAAACAGGATAAGCATCATGACTGGCTTAAGCGTCAGATGCAAAGCCTCTTGGTGGATGTCAATCGCATTTGCAATCTTGCCACCAAGAATGCCTTTGTTACACATGAAAACCATCGAAGGTCCTGGAAGAGTTTGACTTTGCTCACTGCCGAAGAAGATCTTCAAGACGATGGCTTCACAGAAAGATTCAAGTTTGACTCCACTCCTCCAAGGAATGCTCACTTGCGTCGGACTCCCTCCCTTGAAGACTCTGACTATTCTTCCTCAGCTGCAATGGTGAATGCCAGAGTTATCGATGATCAAGACGATGCCACTTCACCACCTCCACCTTCAGCACGTATCGACACTGCACCAAGTTCTTCTGCACCACCGGACCTCAACGACGACCCTGCTGCTTCGCCTCCTCCTCATGGGAATGAGTAGAAGCTCTATGTCTCCAAACCTTTTTTGTCATTACTGACAAAAGGGGGAGAAACATATGAGTTGATAGTCTTCAAGCGGGTCCATATGGGTGGTTGCTTTACTTTTTGCTACATTTGCCAAGTGCTTACAACTCTCGCTTTTGAAACATTTGGTGTTTTTTGAGTTGTAACACTTAAACTTGATGGTTGTCTGCTACCTTTTTCGACACTATGTGATGCGATGATAAATTCCGCATGTGCGACGATAATTCCGATCGAAGTCATTTTGCAGACGTGCATTTTTCATTATGCATGTCATTATCTTTGTTATATCATTTCATGCATGATGAATTGTCTTCATAAGTAGAAGAGGAGCTCCGCAAGTACAACCTGCCATGTGCATTTGCATACAAAAGCAAAATACTTTTATGCATATCTTCAGGGGGAGCCCTTCTGCTACTTACGAAGACAATACTTAAATCCTTTACAATTTCACATACTTTTATCCCCGTTGAAAACTTCAACCAGTTTGTCATGAATCACCAAAAAGGGGGAGATTGTAAGTGCATCTAGTGCCACCCCTAGTCGGTTTTGGAGTATTGACGACAAACCTGGTTGAGGGACTAATGTGTTTGTGAGAATTGCAGGATAACACAGGTAGAAGTCCCTCATTGATTCGGTTTTCCTACCGGAGATGACCCCTAAAAATGTATGAAGACATTGAAGACAAAGGTGGTATGTGAAGACATTCACATTGAAGACTATGACAAGAGAAGACATCGCGTGAAGACTATGGAGCGCGAAGACGTAGTTGTTTCGTCATTCTTTTTCTTCTTTGTTGAGTCATAGGAACCACCGTGCTGTTAAGTGGGGTCCAAGTGAACCAGCCAGAATGACTGAAGTGATGCTTAACCAAAATCCTATGTCTTCGAGCGAAGACAATGAGAGCAAATCTTATCTAGAGTTGGATAAGTCAGCTTTGCTTGTAGCCCAAGTAAAGTTGCCATGTGTGTGTTTGAAATCTGACCGTTGAAACACGTGTTAGTTCCTTAGTGACCCACGGTCATTTCGGACAAATCAGGTCGGGTTGCCTAGTGGCTATAAATAGCCCACCCCTTACACCATAAATTGGTTGGCTGCTTAGAGTTAGTGCACGGCTTTTGTCGTTTGAGAGCAACCCACCTCGAAGCCTTTGAGAGAGAAATCCTTGCGAGGACAAAGCCCTAAACACCCAGAGCCAAAGAGTGTTAGGCATCACTAAAGTCTTCCTGTCTGTGTGATCTGAAGACTTGTTACACTTGAGGACCGTGAATCCTCCAGCCGGTTAGGCGTCGCGTTATGAGCATCCAAGAGTCATTGTGGATCGCCGGTGAACGAAGTCTGTGAAGGTTTGGAAGTCTACCTTGAAGACTTACCAGAGTGATTGGGCGAGGACTGGGTGTCCTTAGCTCAAGGGGAATAAGGTGAAGACACGGTCTTTAGAGTTAAATCTCAGCCTCCCTAACCAGACATACAGTTGTCACAGCAACTGGAACTGGTCCAATAAATCATTGTCTTCACCGAGCCACTGGTTCTATCCTTCCCATCTCTTTATTTACAGTTGGTCCTTGTGAAGTCATTGCTTGTTTGTATTATCTATTTGTCTTCACTGTGTGACTGCTTGTTCTGATTGGCTTCATACTGTCTTCCATCCTGATCCATATTGCCTAGCTGCTATTAGTTTGTGTGCTTTCACTTCATTGGATACTTGACTATGGCTTGCCTAGTGTAGTCAACCTTCTGCTGCATGTTAATAGGTTCATTTCTATCGATTGTCTTTGAAACTTCCATGTTTTGAAGACTTTCATAAAAATCGCCTATTCACCCCCCTCTAGTCGATCACTAGCACTTTCAATTGGTATCAGAGCAAGGTACTCTCTTGTTCTGTGTGATTCGGTTTAACCACCTGGAGTTTTAGCTATGTTGACTACAGGGATAACCACTTCGCTTTACCTAGTTGCTTTATTACATTTTTTCTTTCAAAATAACATATGTTTATTAAGTAAATGCAGTGCGACTTTACATTTGGATATCAAATGGCATGTGCCCATTTGGATTTATTTTGTTGTTTCCCTGTAGTCAACTGTAACATGTTACGTTTATATGCAACTGTAGTTTCTAAATTGCATCGTTTTGTCCATATTTATTGTATTTAAAAGGGCACTTATTCCTAGAATTAGTATATGTATTCACTTCTTAATTTTCTGCTGTTGCCTTGCGTATTTTGCTCCTGCAGCTTCTCATATTTGGCTCTTTGGAAAGTTTGGACATTGATGACTTGCGCTTAAACACCAACTATTCTGGAGGTTATCATCCGTTATGTTTCCTTTCTCTGTAAGAAAATCTGTCATTCCATTACTCAAGAAGCAGCTAGTAATCATATTGAAAGTTGTGACAGGCTATTCTTCCATTACTTAATAGATGCTTTGTGGCCCACCCCTCAATTTGTTATAATAATTGGTAGTTGTGCCATGAGGATATTTTTTGTTTGCTTTTGGTGTGACAAAATATTAATATGCTGAGTAAGCAGGTGTGCCGAAACCAAGCTAATCCACTACTGGTGTCTTGTGCTTGAAAACAGTTTAGTCTTCATAAAAATAACAAGCTTTTTATGTAGCCGCAGCGCTTTGAGCTACTCTTGGCAAACCATCTACAGAACAGCTGTTTTTTTTGTGACTGGATGTTCTCGCGGGCCACTCCTTGGATTTGAGTACCTTGATCCGAAATTCTGCATTCAGAGGTTCAGTTTCCTGTATATCTATGTTTTATATTTGTTCTGTTGGAAAATTCATCTTGAACTCCTTTTTAATTTAGAGCTGGTGTCCCCGGCTTGGAGGAACATAGAGACCGTTTGCCCACCTCGGCTACTTGCATGAACCTTCTTAAGCTCCCTCCTTACAGAACACCAGTAAACCATACTAACCACATTTTACGTTTGGCACGCTAGTTCTTTTACATTCTACCTGCTCATTGATTTGCTTCAACATGACAAACTCTCTTCCTGGTTGTGTTGAACAGCAAGGAGCAGTTGCAAACCAAACTGTTGTATGCAATAAACTCGGAAGCCGGTTTCGATCTGAGCTAATTGCATTGTGGATTCGGACATTGTGCACAGTGTAGATAGTTGCTAGATAATAGCTTAAAGGCAACCAAGACCGAAGCACCTACGATTTGGGCCCAATTTGAAGCCCAACAAACAATGGGCAGACATCTTAGGGTGGCTGGGGAATCAGAGGCGGTGCCTGCAACAGCTTAGCAGCCATGACAAGGCCCACCGGCGGAGACAGTGGTAAAGGCAAGCAAGCTTAGATGCTGTTGTAAGCAGCCATGAACATGTACATCTACCTATCTATATATATATATATATATATATATATATATATATATATATATATACGGCTGCGCTATTCTGAGCGTGCGCGCATTTTTAGTTAATCTACGCGCCGGCTGCTGCTCCTAATCACGCGCGGCTGTGCGGGTCGCGGAGAAGGAAGATTTTGAGGGTAATGGCATGTGAAAAATAAAGTAACGCACTTTATTTCTATTACCATGTGTTGCTCTGATCTTGCGTCACTATTGATTGCTAGTAATATAGTAAGTACGGATGGTAATGGACCTAGTTTTCTTACCGGATGTAAAACAGTGACTACTCATTGCTAGTAATATAGTAAGTATGAATGGTAATGGACCTAATTCTTTTACCGGCAGCGAGATGTGAAGGATTCATCCATAATCATTGTCAGTAATAGATTAATTGTAGGTAGTAATAGACATAGGTTTTTTTTACCGACAATAAGACAACGATGTTACACATAGAGCAGTTTTGGTCGTAAGTGTTACGATCGATTTTTTTCCCACGTCGCCCACGCACTTCGACCTGGTTAGCGCATCGGCCTAATTAGCGCATACTGGTTGGCTCACTCGAAGCGGCCGGAGCGTAGGACAGGGTAAACTAAGTAAGGCACATAGTAATGCTCCAATGAAAACTATTGCGAGGATGTTTCTTCTAGTAAATGCTTGAGAACAAAATCAAACTAGTAAAAGAATTTAGTTCTAGTAATAAGAGACGCCCAATGCTAGATCTGGAAAACCATTATTATGTATAGATGTATATCATGTTGATTGTTCTTAGTAGTCGTTTCAGTTATTGTATTAATGATAAGTAATTTATTTTATAAAACAATTTACTAGAATGTACGCATATAATTGTCATATTTACTACTTCGAGTGAAGTGTTTACTACCATCCATTTTACAATTTATAGATAACATATTACAGACTGCTTGTCACGAAGATCATGCAATCTAATTATTTTAAATCTAATACCAGTACGTGTGGAGGTCAAATTGTAGTGAAAGATTACGTCATATACCAGCACTTTATTATTTTACCATAAAAGCATGGTAATTCACTAATTAATGAAGTGGAGAATCTGAGTAGTAATTCAATTACTGTGGTGTACTACTTCTGCTTAGTAATTTACGATCAAAATAGATCATGGTGCATGCAGGTCATTCTGCTTTCTCTCGGTCGGCTCAGGATTACACTTGCTAACCGCTTAGGTGCGCTTAGAGGGTGCAGCGCGTAGAATAAGGTGATCTGCGCTCAGGCACAGTTTAGCAAAGCTATATATATATATATATATATATATATATATATATATATATATATATATATATATATATATATATACACTAATTACAGACTCCCAAGAAATTACCACATTAATTAGATTTTACGGACCGTTCATCTGGTGGGACCGAGTTATTACGGTGTAGATTAACCCACATATTCTATCAATTACTATACCAGAGAAGAAAAAAATAGGCAAAGAATCGCATGAAGCAGTTTAGATCTAAAGCAACAAGAAAAAAAAAAGAGATATGGAATAGCATCGAACGGTTTAGATACGCAATTGTTTACATAAAAAAGAAAAAAAAGTTGAGCCATAGGATCGCACATGCCCGTACAAGGAGTTTGGAAGGAACCGTCATGCGCAGGCCTTCCATCAATAAAAATATTGAAACTAGAATACCATCGTGGCCAATGGATTTTCCTCGCTAGGTCCCGTGTAGACGTGCAATCAAGCCCTAAAAATCTACTATTACGTATAGAGACTGGGAAGCCTCTTCAATCGGCCAAGGAAAAAAATTGCTCCACGGTCTTTTGCTCTTCCCGTGACAAAACAACTGGAAGCAAATTTTACTCCATGTATCCCTATCAATCTGGACAACAAATTCACGCCGCCACCATCGGTTCTCTTTTTGTTTTCCCAGCACGTTGCCCCACCTCCATCCATCCTTGAGGCCGCCGGTCGCGCCATGACGACGGCACGACAAAATATCGCTGACGATTTCCACCACACAAAGCGCTATGGCCGATCTGCAGCATGGCATCGTTGCAGGACGGATCCCAGCCTCATCCGCTCCTCTAATTTTGCCATGTTCTTGATCTAGGGGACCGTCGTCCCTGAGCATGGCGTTGTTGTAGGATAGATCCCAGCCTTACCTGCACCTCTAATTCTACTATGTTCTTGATCTAGGAGACCGTCGTCCCAGCCGCATAGGAGTTGGAGGTGTTGTTGACTAAGTTCCTTGCATGTACACGAGAGCATGGGTGATGGTGGTACTCCTTGGCACATGGGGTAGTGGTCCTGAAGGCCAGATGCAAGTCGTTATGCTCATAGTCTCACAAACAACGCAAAGCCACACAGGTACATATGTCGTTCCTTCAATAGGCCTTTCGATTTCTTTTGATCACTCTAAGGCATGTAATCTCTACATATTTGTAACTTTGATTCATCTTTTCCTTTTTAGGTACTTATCACCCTGGAGGAGACATTATATATTTAATTGGTGTGCACTGTAAATACCTACGAGTTGTTCTTCTCCTATCCCCTGAATTTTATAATCACTTTTCTATTTGGTCTCAAACCAATATTTGATTTCTTTTCATCCAGGATTTTTCTGCCATGTGCCATGTCTTGGATTTCACATAGATGAACAAGAGTCAATTCTTGAGCGAGATGCCCAGCTGCAGGTGGTTGTTTGACCAGTTGTGAGATGTTTCATCAGGCACCTAATGGATGTTTGTGTTGTTCGCATGTTCCACTGTATATCCAGGTCGTATGGTCGAGAGCCGAGAAAGAGGCAGTAGGATGGTTGGTCCAACCTTATTGAGAAAATTCTGAGCATGTGATCATTGTTCAGATTTCCCTCGCTTAACAATTATCACCATCGTCTGCACTAGGTTAGTGAGAAGCTTCCTTTTGGAAATTTCCTCTTCTAGCTTTGTGACTTTAAAAAAATGAGAATGATAGATTATACAATTTCTATTTCTTTGAGAGTAAATTGGCATACAAGGACACCCTTGATGTACTGTTTTCTTTTATTTTTCTTACTGAAGTCAGGAATTGTGGTACCTTATTTAAGTGGTTTGGATAGAAGACGTTATGTGTCCTGGGCACTAGAGTGGAAAGCATTGCTTCTCTTTTCATGTCTTTTAGAGTAGTGGAGCCTGCCCCGAAAGAGGAGAAGGTGTGCCATGTTGAGATGGTGCCTTAATACATTAAAATTCAATGTTTGGTTCTGAATTTTGTTTGAACTTAATTAGAACTAGGTTGTGCTGATGTTTTCCACTTCAAGTATTAAAGAGGTATGAATTTCTTGCTGTTTTGTGAGGCTTGGTCGTCCAGCTCATTGTACCCAATAACGAGTGTGTCAAGTAGAATAGTTTCTGATGCTGCTGGATTAACACATAAATCTGTTGGTTTCATCTCTTTGATAGCATGAGGAGCCTATATAGTATTATCAAGCGCTTTTGTTAGATCAATTGTTGTTCAGTACTTCCAATTCATTGTCTTATTTTATCTCTTTGTTGTGTTCCCCGTAAAGAAATCTCCAGTATATTTGCATGGATTGTCTGATAAAAAGTCAACCAGTGATCTATGGTTGGATGTTCGCCGTAGTCACCAGCCGACCAGCGTCGATCAATCAACACCCGCTTCTGCATCGTTCATACAAGGTCAGGACTCATATAGGTATGTAAAGGCACATGTACGTCCAACTGTAAGTACGCAAAGACACATAATTAGCAGTTTTATATAATCAGGGTTTTGCTGAGGTTGTTCAAGCCGTCCATAAATTTCCTCTTAGTCGTTCTGTTAATTACCATTGCTGCCTTCAATTGAGACTGCACCATATCTGCTAGGAATCCATGTCGTTACAATGTCTCCTTAATTTCTCTCCTCCCCTTCCAGCATATATGGGTGATGTCCCACACAAAGTTGTTGCTTGCACTATGTCGTGGCCAAGGGTGAATACACCACATGGTGAGGATCGATGCCTTATGAGCTATGATTTCCTATTTAATGTTAGATATGAAACATATCCCGTGTTTTAGTAATTATAGCTTTGTCTCTGTACTATAGATGAATAATAGAATTAATAATTTCTCTAACTTGAGTTGCAACTGAAAAATGCATGCCTATGATTATCAGTAGTTGTACAAGGACAATGCTCATCCACTGATGGGTTTTCCTTACTATAATTTGTATTATTGGCTGCCGCAGAATATGGTAATGGAATGATTCTACCGTGTTACAGCTCTCTATATATAACCAAGCAAACAAGAGAAACTTATATAAAAAGGAAAATCCGGGGCACTCATCCGGGCCTAACATGGAAGTAAATTTGAAACTTTCGTCCATCATCGATGTTGCGCATATATACTAGATGAAGAATACAATGAGTATCTACATTCCAAATTTAAATTTTACACATGCTCAAATATGTGATTCAGGTGCAAATAGTTATATGTAACGATGTTTGCCATAATGTTCAACATAATCTTTCTAGAAGTTACCCTACAGGGCATAAACAGGCCCCATGTTGTATCAATTCTTAGTTTCTTATAATCTCACTTGAATAAGGTATCTTCTTGAATTACCAACTGTTTTTCGTTACCCAATTAATTTGAAGTGTCAACCATATGAATTATATGGGATATTCTTATTTTTTTCCTAGATTGAGTTTTCAAGGGAAACAATTGTTTATAATTATGGAAAACAAAAGAATTTGCTAAGTTTGCCATATGCTAAGGTCTAAGCAAGTAGGCAATAACTAGCAGACTTTGCATATTACTGAAATGAGACAAATAATACTCACTCTAATCCATATTAATTGTCATTGACTCATGTTTTCTTTCCTCATGTTTAAGAACTTATATCAGATTACCTCACCACAAACTATTTTTAGCTGTACAGGCACATACGATTGCTGGTTGCAGCCAACTAACAGATTTGCGAAAGTACATTCCTACGAAATGTCATGTTTCAAATCCTCGAGGATTCAGTAGATGGGTCATTCATATCTGATTTCATAAAACACATTATTATCTGATAATATATATATATATATATATATATATATATATATATATATATATATATATATTCGAATGGGATATTAATTAACAAGGCCGTGCAACGCACGGGTTGATGACTAGTATGTATTAGTCGTTGTGATTGAATGGCCGCTTGTGGAATAATATAAGGGATGAATGAAATTGGTAGTTCAGAGTTCGTTAATTTCAGTGTTACCCCAGGTATGCTTTAGTTGCCTGCTGGAGTTTAAGGGTTCGTTAACCTTTGTGTGGCCCCCTCTTGGCCTGGCTTCGCTGATCTACGTTAGCATTTGGCTATATACCCCTGCCCAGTAATGGTCATGATCAAGTACGCTATTTTAGACTGTTCTAAATCGTAAGAATTCAAGTTACTGGTGATTCCGCCTGATTTCAACCTAGAAAAGCAAACAAACTTAATCGTGTAGGAAATGCCATTTTGGGGCATCTCAAATCGATAGCCAAAATGCCAGCCTTAGAACTTAATTCAGAACAATCTTGGGTATTGGGAAGCTGGTTTCTAACGCATTTGAAGTGTCACAACAGTCGCCACCTCCTCCCTCCCTATCCTTGGTTCCCCTCGCCAATGCTAGAGAACATTGGTTGAGCTAATTCTCAACACTAGTCAATGAAGGAGGTGGCGAGGTGGTCTCTCCTTCGGTGGATAGATGTGATTTAGGGGAGGTCTTTGTTTGGTAGTGATGCGGAGCATCCTACGGTCATCTTCATGTATACTTCAACTACTCCCCAAACCCCAAGCAGACATACGACAAGAGCTCGTGCACATGCCATTGGACATAAGGTGAACTCGCTTCGAAGTACGTCACCATCACAATGTAGACGCTCGAGAGGAGCACAAGATAAGACCACGCGACAAGCACCACCAAGACGAAACTTTGGTGCCACCTTCAAGGCGACTGCATACACGCACGGGAAATCCTTCCATCTTTGGAAGCACCCCATATTGGAAATATGCCCTAGAAGCAATAATATTGTACTATTATATTTTTATTTTCATAATTAAGAGTTTATATTTCATGCCATAACTGTTATGATCCCGGAATATGCGATTTAGTGGAAAATTCATATGCACGTGTGGAATGATGAGCGGTAAATAATAGGTTCCCAGTCTTGCCTCTAAGACTGACTCAAGTGTTGTCGATGATCATGTTTTCCGGATCTTAGGATATCGTTAAGTGTAAGATAGTCCTAAAACAACATTGAGAATATGACGTTAGAAGAACATCATATTGAATTGACCCAAAACTTGTTTGTTATACTTTGAGATAATATCATCTGAAATCAATTGTTATAATACGGAGTGTTAACATGTGTTTTAGTTCTAGACCATGAGAGTATCACAATCACTTCTTACCTGGACTTTGGGTTACTCAAACGTCATCTGTGACGGCGATCATAACGACAACTTATAGGTTCATCGGAAAGTTTGACAAGGGACTAGATAGATCGAAAATGGAATTTGCTCCTCCGATGATGGAGAGATATTCTTAGGGCCCTCTCGGTGTGATGGTGTCCATCATCATCTGGCCAGACACAGGTGATAACGTCATGGGGATGCTAGAATACTTCAACAAGAAAGAAGAACAAAACTGGTAACAAGGATAACGGTATAGTGAGCATGTGTATGACTCGGGAGGATACCAACGCACCTCGGGTTTTATAAAGTATCGTGAAGCAAATGGAACATCACATGATAACCATAGGTTCACTTTAATGCCATTCGTGTAATAATAGGGATCGATATGGACGTCCACAGTTCCGCTATTGGTCATTGAACGAAGGGGTTTCGTTCATGTCTATGTTATCGAACCTATAGGGTCACAAGCTTAAGGTAATCATAATCTGCTGAGTTTTAGTAGGACAGGAATAATGAGAATGTAATTGTGATTGTTTCATTAATATTCAGAATAGTTCCAAGAGGAACCGAAAGCCTTTCGGGGTCACCGGAAGGGTTTCAGAGTTTATGGGGCAATACTGGGTATTCCCGATAGATAATATATAGATGGAAAATGTTTTTAGTGATGTTAAATTAATAATAAAATGCCCTAGTAATTTTTAGGAGGCTTTTATATTTAATTTAATATCAACGAGGTTTAAAAGGGCAAGTGGTGGAAGGAGAACTGGGCCACCATGGCCCATGTAGGGGAGGCGCCCCTTATTCCCTTGTGGTGAGGCCGAATTGGAGTGGGGGAGGACTCCTCCTCCCCTTAGGCTGAGGCACTGATACATCTCTAACGTATCTATAATTTTTGATTGTTACATGATATTATAATATTAATCTTGGATGTTTATTATGCAATTATATATCATTTTTTGGGACTAACCTATTAACCTAGTGCCTAGTGCCAGTGCTGTTTTTTTGCTTGTTTTTGGCTTTTCAGAAAGTCAGTACCAAACGAAGTTCAAATGCTACAAAACTTTTTGATGATTTTTCTGGACTAGAAGGGACACTAGAAGCTTTGGGAGAAGACTTGAAGAGCCATGGGGGAGCGATAAGCCTGCCAGGCGCGGCCCAAGGGGGGCGCCCCCAGGCTTGTGGGCCCCTCGTGGCACCTCTTGACCTAATTCCAGCTCTATAAATTCCCAAATATTCCCAATACATCAGAGAGCCACCCAAAATATTTTTTCCGCCGCCACAAGTTTTGTTCTCCGGAGATCCCATCTGGAGACCTTTTCCAGTACTCTGCGAGAATGGCAATCGATCACGGAGGGCCTCTACATCAACCTTGCTGCCCTTCCGATGATGTGTAAGTAGTTTACCACAGACCTAGGGTCCATAGCTAGTAGCGAGACAACTTCTTCTCTCTCTTTGATCTTCAATACAGATGTTCTCCTCGATGTTCTTGGAGATCTATTCGATGTAATCCTTTTTTGTGGTGTGTTTGTTGGAATCCGATGAATTGTGGGTTTATGATCAGATTATCTATGAATATTATTTGAGTCTTCTCTAAACTCTTTTATGCATGATTGTTATAGCTTTGTATATCTCTCCGATCTATCCGTTTGGTTTGGCATACTAGATTGATTTATCTTGCAATGGAAGAGGTGCTTTGTGATGGGTTCGATCTTGCTTTGCTCAATCCCAGTGACAGAAAGGACATGACATGTACTTGTATCATTGCCATTGAGGATAAAATGATGGGGTTTATTCATATTAATTGGGTTCACTATGTCTACTTCATGTCATCTTGCTTAAGGTGTTACTCCATTCTTTATGAACTTAATACTCTAGATGCATTCTAGATAGCGGATGATGTGTGGACTAATAGTAGTAGATGTAGGCAGGAGTCGGTCTACTTGTCTCAGACGTGATGCCTATATACATGATCATTGCCTTGGATATCGTCATAACTATGCGCTTTTCTATCAATTGCCCAACAGTAGTTTGTTTACTCAACGTATGCTATGTTCAAGAGAGAAGCCTCTAGTGAAAACTATGGCCCCCGGGTATACATTTATCACACACACACACATAAAGTAAGAACAAGTAGATGATAGTTTATGCGAAGGTACTTGATAGGTTTTGGTGATGTCTCCCAGGCAATGGCGCCAGAAATTCTTCCTGCTACTTGTGAGTTGCGTTGGGATTTCCTCGAAGAGGAGAGGGTGATGCAGTACAATAGAGATAAGTATTCCCTTTAGTTAAGAACCAAGGTTATCAATCTAGTAGGAGAACCACGTAAAACCTCATTAATAGCACCTACGCACAAAAGAGCAAATACTTGCACCCAACACGATCAAGGGGTTGTCAATCCCCTTGGCCGTTATTTGCAAGGATCAATCCTGATAGTGATAGATACATAAATAAAACATAAAATAAAAGAATGGTAAATAAGTTGCAGCAAGGTATTTTTGGATTTAATATATGATAAAGGTAGACCCGGGGCCATAGTTTTCACTAGAGGCTTCTCTCTCGAACAAAAAGCATACGGTAGGTAAACAAATTACTGTTGGGCAATTGATAGAAAAGCGCATAGTTATGATGATATTGTAAGTGCATCTAGTGCCACCCCTAGTTGGTTTTGGAGTATTGACAACAAACCTGGTTGAGGGACTAATGTGTTTGTGAGAATTGCAGGATAACACAGGTAGAAGTCCCTCATTGATTCGGTTTTCCTACCGGAGATGACCCCTAAAAATGTATGAAGACATTGAAGACAAAGGTGGTATGTGAAGACATTCACATTGAAGACTATGACAAGAGAAGACATCGCGTGAAGACTATGGAGCGCGAAGACTTAGTTGTTTCGTCGTTCTTTTTCTTCTTTGTTGAGTCATAGGAACCACCGTACTGTTAAGTGGGGTCCAAGTGAACCAGTCAGAATGACTGAAGTGATGCTTAACCAAAATCCTATGTCTTCGAGCGAAGACAATGAGAGCAAATCTTATCCAGAGTTGGATAAGTCAGCTTTGCTTGTAGCCCAAGTAAAGTTGCCGTGTGTGTGTTTGAAATCTGACCGTTGAAACACGTGTCAGTTCCTTAGTGACCCAGGGTCATTTCAGACAAATCAGGTCGGGTTGCCTAGTGGCTATAAATATCCCACCCCTTACACCATAAATTGGTTGGCTGCTCAGAGTTAGTGCACAACTTTTGTCATTTGAGAGCAACCCACCTCGAAGCCTTTGAGAGAGAAATCCTTGGGAGGACAAAGCCCTAAACACCCAGAGCCAAAGAGTGTTAGGCATCACTAAAGTCTTCCTGTCTGTGTGATCTGAAGACTTGTTACACTTGAGGACTGTAAATCCTCCAGCCGGTTAGGCATCGCGTTCTGAGCATCCAAGAGTCACTGTTGATCGCCGGTGAATGAAGTCTGTGAAGGTTTGGAAGTCTACCTTGAAGACTTACCAGAGTGATTGGGCGAGGACTGGGTGTCCTTAGCTCAAGGGGAATAAGGTGAAGACACGGTCTTCTGAGTTAAATCTCAGCCTCCCTAACCAGACGTACAGTTGTCACATCAACTGGAACTGGTCCAACAAATCATTGTCTTCAACGAGCAACTGGTTCTATCCTTCCCATCTCTTTATTTACAGTTGGTGCTTGTGAAGTCATTGCCTGTTTGCATTATCTATTTGTCTTCACTGTGTGACTGCTTGTTCTGATTGGCTTCATACTGTCTTCCATCCTGATCCATATTGCCTAGCTGCTATTAGTCTGTGTGCTTTCACTTCATTGAATACTTGACTATGGCTTGCCTAGTGTAGTCTACCTTCCGCTGCATGTTAATAGGTTCATTTCTATCGGTTGTCTTCGAAACTTCCATGTTTTGAAGAGTTTCATAAAAATCGCCTATTCACCCCCCTCTAGTCTATCACTAGCACTTTCAGATATTCAAGGCAATAACCATGTATATAGGTCCCTGCAAAAATGATCATGTATATAGGCATCACGTCCGAGACAAGTAGACCGACTCATGCTTGCATCTACTACTATTACTCCACCCATCGACCGCTATCCAACATGCACCTGGAGTATCAAGTTCATAAGAAACAGAGTAACGCCTTAAGCAAGATAACATGATGTAGACAAAGTAAATCCAACCAATATGAATAAACACCATCGTTTTCCCCTTGATGGCAACAATACAAATACGTGTCTTGTCCCCTTCTATCACTGAGATATAGAGCACCACAAGATTGAACCCATTACAAAGCACCTCTCCCATTGCAACATAAATCTATCTAGTTGGCAAAACCAAATGGATAGATGGAGAGAAATACAAAGCTATAACAATCATGCATAAAAGGATTCAGAGAAAACTCAATTAATATTCATGTGACGCCCGAATAATTAAGCTACAATAATCCTCTACTAATGATTCCATGTCACCATGATTACTGTTGATAAACTCGCGTTGGTTCGAAATTGGTTCAAATTAAAGTCCAAAACTAAAAGTTTACAAACATGAAAGCTAAAATATTCAAAGTGTGGCAAATAATCTCTGGTTATTTGTCATGTTGGAACCAACCTCTTTTGGATTCCTAAGTGCCCCTGGAAAATTTATTTAGTGGTCCAACATCTTTTAAAATTGGCCTTTTCAATTTCTAAAAATGGTTAGACAACTTCTTTGACCCCCAAACTTTTTATTCCATCTCAAGGTACCGAGTTAGATTTATGTGCCAAGTTTTGTTCAAAACAAAATTCATTTGGTACTAAAATAAAATGCAAAATAGAAATAGATTTAAAAAAATAGAAGAAAAGCCCTGACCTCCCGCCTCACTCGGCCTCGGCCCAGCTGGACCGCCAGGCCAGCCCACCATCCCCGGTCCCTCCCCTCTCTCCTGTTCGTGCGACCGAGTCTCTACAGGGCAGGTCACCCCGGACCACCTCGCCGGCGCTGACGCCGGGAAGGGATAAGGACGCCACGCCCCGACCCCTCGATCCCATCCCCCTCACTCGCTCATCACTCCACTCTTCTCTCCCCTCGCTCCCTTTTCTCGATCTGGACCGGGCCGAGCGCTGCCATGGCTTCCCCGTCGTAATTCGCGTAGCCGCCAACCTCCTCTCGCCTCGCCCTCGAGTCCACGAGCTCCACCCGCATCCGCTACGTTGTCCTCGACCACGAGTCCGAGCTGGGGAGTGCTGCATCGAGCCCCAAGACGCCTTTCCTCCTCCTCGGGTCGCCGACGAACTCCGTCGATTCCGGCCAACCTGCTGCTACTAACCTATCGCCGGCTTTTCTTGAGCCTCTCGGTGAGCTCCTCTCCCTCTCCCCTCACTACCCCGCTTCTCTCCACACTCGTAGCCGCCGTTCCTACCGTGGTCGTACCCACCGCTGTCGTCGTGCCCGTAGTCGTGGCCATGCTCGCCGACGAGCTTGCCCGAGCACACAGCCGCGCTCCCCGCGGCCCCGTACACTCCCCCGCCTAGACATGCCCACCAGGGCCCCGTGCCCGTCCCGCTCCTGCTCACCCGCAGCGCGCTCGCTGCCATCGCCTTAGGTGCCCGTGCCCATAGCTCGCTCCCGCCCACACGCTGCTACTGCCGCCTCCGCCCGCAACTCTGCTGCTGGCGCCCGCTCACTGACCGCGTCTCGCAGCCGCCTCTACTCGCGCTCTCGACCCCTCCCCCCCGTGCGTGCGTAGCCCGTACCGCCGCACCCGCTGCGAACTGCTGCTGCTGCTCCCCACTGACGTCGGCTGCTGCTGCGCATGCTCGCGTCGGGCGCCTCCCCCTTCCTCTGGTCGCGTCGTCGCGGGCCGCTACTGCCGCTTGCCTCGCCTGCTGCACGCGAGCCTCGCCCCGCCTCTTTCTTCTGCCACCCTGCGCCGCTCACCACGTAGCCTCCCACCGCTTCGGCCTGCTGCGCACTCGCTGAGCTACCGCCCACCCGCCCGCACACTACCACGCCGGCTGGCGCCCGGACGCAGCCTCACCCGCGCCCGCGTGCCACCGCCCCTTGCGCCCGTCTCCGGCCGCCTCTGCCCAGGGCCACCGCCCCTCGGCCCCGTCGCTCCCCGTTGGCCGGGCTATGCCCGGGCACAGGCACCTGACGCCCACACTAGCCCCGCGCCCACTAACCCGCCCTAGCTGGCCCCTGTGCCACTGCCAAGGGGCCCCACGCCCTGGTTTAAAAAAGTTTTAAAAAGAGTAAGTATAAGTAAATAAAAATAAATAGAATTAATTAGTTAGCCAATTGATTAACTTAATTAAAATTGGCTTAATTAACTTAACCTGCTAATTAGACTGCCTAATATGTAATTAGTTAGCTGTGAGTATGACACGGGGCCCCACCCCTCTTGACCAGTGAAATGTTGTCTGGTCAACTGGGACCCTCCTGGACCTACATGTCATCCTCTGGTACACTTTTGTGTACACAGATCTGGGTGCACCTAGCTTTTAACCTGTATTTTTCGCTACGACGTGTTGATCTTCCGAGGCTGGGCATTGACCCAGAAAAGTATGTCCGGCCAGAGTAATCAAGTGTGTTGGAAAACATGGTGCACCCCAGCAGGGAAGATTATCTATTAATAGTTGTGTCCATGGTAACAGACGTTCAGATTTGTATCCTGATCTATTACAACTAGAAATGGATACTTGAGATATGTGACCCCGGGATTGCTTTCTTGCAGGGAGTCGAGGAAGGATCTCTGAGCATTAATACTACAACATGCTTGTTAATTATAAACTGCTATTCTATACTCTTCTGAATGCTGCAAGATGCTTGGAGCTGCTTGAAGATGCTAGTCTTCGATAGGCTAGGCCTTCCCCTCTATTCTGGCATTCTGTAGTTCAGTCCACAGATACAACCCTTCCATTTGATACCAATGCATACTTTAGTATAGATATGATGCTTGTGAGTACTTTGGATGAGTACTCACGGTTGCTTTGCTACCCTTTTTCCCTGTTCTCTCTTCTTTCCGGTTGTTGCAATCGGATGGTGGATCCCAGGATCCACATGCCAAACCGCCGACTAATAGTACTACCCGGAGGGTGCCTACTACGTGGAGACCGCCGAATACCAGGAGTAGTTAGGAGGTCCCAGGCAGGAGGCCTTGCTTCTTCGATCGTGTTGCTTTTGTGCTAGCCTTCTTAAGGCATCCTTGTTTAACTTATGTCCATACTCAGATATTGTTGCTTCCGCTGACGCTTGTGTATCTAGCTTGTATTCGAGCCCTCGAGGCCCCTGGCTTGTAATATAAAGCTTGTATTATTTTAATTTGTGTATAGAGTTGTGTTGTGATATCTTCCCGTGAGTCCCTGATCTTGATCATACACATTTGCATGTATGATTAATGTACGATCGAATCAGGGGCATCACAATTCATGAATAATCTAATCATAAACCCACAATTCATTGGATCCCAACAAACACACTGTAAAAGAAGATTACATCGAATAGATCTCCATAACATCGAGGAGAACATTGTATTGTAGATCAAAGAGAGAGAAGAAGCCATCTAGCCACTAGCTATGGACCCGTAGGTCTGTGGTAAACTACTCACACATCATCGGAAGGGCATCAAGGTTGATGTAGAAGCCCTCCGTGATTGATTCCCCCTCCGTCAGGATGCCAGAAAAGGCATCCAGATGGGATCGCGGAAGAACAGAAACTTGCATCGGCGGAAAAAGTATTTGGGGTGGCTCTCTGATGTATTGGAAATACCTAGGAATTTACGGAGGTGAATTAGGTTAATAGGTGCCATGAGGGGCCCACAAGCCTAGAGGGCACGCCCCCTGAGCTTGTCGCTCCCTCGTGGATCGTCTGGTCTTCTCCCGAACCTTCTAGGGCCCCTTGTGGTCCAGAAAAAATTAATCCAAAGATTTTTTCTCCGTTTGGACTCTGTTTGATATTGATTTTCTAAAAAGCCAAAAACTAGCAAAAAACCAACAACTGGCACTGGGCACTAGGTTAATAGGTTAGTCCCAAAAAGGATATATAATTGCATATAAAACATCCAAGATTATACTATAATAGTATGGAACAAAAAAAATATAGATACATTGGAGACATATCAGTGCCTCCCTTATTGGGCCCTTGTGGCCCAATACTCCTTCCACTACTTGGCCTTTTAAGGCCTGTTGATGTTAAATTAAATAAAAAAGCCTCCTAACATTCAATAGAGCCTTTTATTATTAATTTAACATCACAGGAAACATTTTCGCCCTATATATTATTTATTGGTAATACCCGGTATTACCCGATAAACTCCGAAGCCCTTCCGGTGACCGTGAAAAGCTTCCGCTTCCTCTCGAAACTATTTCAAATATTAATGAAACTATTTCAGAAATATTTCCTCATCACTCCTGTCCTACTAACACTCAACAGATCGTGATTACCTTAAGTTTGTGACCCCGTAGGTTCGGTAAATCATAGACATGAATGAAACTCCTTTGTTCAATGACCGATAGCGGAACCGTGGACGTCCATATCGATCCCTATGATTACACGAATGATATTCGAGCGAACCTTTGGTTATCATGTGATGTTCCCTGCTTCGTGATACTTTACAAAATCCGAGACGCATCGGTATCCTCCTGAGTCATACACATGCATGCTCACTATACCGTCATCCTCGTTACCGGTTTTGTTCTTCTTTCTCTTTGATATGTTTCATCATCCCTGTGACATGGTTACCTGTGTCCGGTGATGTCACTACAAAAAAATACACTTCCATGATGATACATATTTTTCACAGTAGGTCACGTTTTCTGTCATGCATGTACATCCATGACGATTTTATGACAGAATCATGATAGTCATACCTATGCTGTTGTAGAAGTGTTCGATGACTTATCATCACGGAAGTGTCCACTTCCATGATGATAAATGCCGCGTCATGGAAGTGTTTTCGTCAAGGGTAACAGACACGTGGCTTCCACTGTAATGGGTCGCCGTTAAGCTATCCGGTTCCCGTTTGCATCCTATAACCCATTAACAACCCAGACTAGTGGGGATTTTCCACGTGTAAAATTCTCATTGGCCGCATGAACCATGTGTCAGCTCGCCATTGGGACAGATAGGTGCCTATGATATGTCGACATGTGGCACGACCCAATAGTGGCCCATTTAGCTTACAAAGGCTGGGCCGTTTGACTTGGTCAAAAGCTAGCGGGCCGGCCCATGAAAAGCCTATTAATGGTCTATTCGCATATATCCCATTTTACGGCCCATTATGGCATTTTTCCGAATTCGGCCCAACATCGTCGTGTGGGCCATCTAGTATAATACCAACACGTTTCACTTTCGACCCATGTGTGACCCATGACGGCTTTCGGCCCATATGAGGCCTTTCATCCCTTTGGGCCCTTTAGTGGCCCCTGGTTACTCTGCCCCATAATAAACAATAAATCTCTTTATAACCATTAACAACCCATGATTCACATGGGTCGTTTCTAGTCCGTGTTAGCTTATGGCCTACTGAGGGCCCATAAATTCTTGGGCTCCTTTCCGACCTTCGATTACTTTCGGTCCGTTACTGGCCTGTTCTCCTAATGGGCCAAATTTAGCCCGTGGCTAGAATCGGCCCGTTTGTGTCCTGTTAATCCATTGCGCCGTTTCCAACCTGTCATGTATTCGGGGCCATTAACGACCCATTAATCCTGTGACAGAATTAAGCCTTTGCTATCTCCTATCCTATTAATGGCCCATCATTGTGCTGGCCCGATACCTATTACGCTCGCTTACGGCCCTTGTCGTGGTCTGGTTTTGGCACATGAATTGTTGGACCCATGTGTGGCCAATGGATCCTAAGGCCCGTTGGAGGCCCATTTATCCGATGGCCCGTAGGAGGCCCATTGATCCTACGACCCGTAGCAGGCTCAAGGTTACCATGTCCGTATCTGGCTGATGTCTACTACACAACTTGTTCTTGTAGACTCATGTTGGGCCTCCAAGCACAGAGTTTTGTAGGACAGTAGCAAATTTCCCTCAAGTGGATGACCTAAGGTTTATCAATCCATGGGAGGCGTAGGATGAAGATGGTGTCTCTCAAACAACCCTACAACCAAATAATAAAAAGTCTCTTGTGTCTCCAACACACCAAATACAATGGTAATTTGTATAGGTGCACTAGTTCGGCGAAGAGATGGTGATACAAGTGTAGTAACGATAGTAGATATTGATTTTTGTAATAGGAACAATAAAAAACAGCAAGGTAACAATTGATAAAATGGAGCACAAACGGTATTGCAATGCTTGAAAATGAGGCCTAGGGTCCATACTTTCGCTAGTGCATCTCTCAACAATGCTAATATAATTGGATCATATAACCATCCCTCAAAGTGCGATGAAGAATCACTCCAAGGTTCCTATCTAGCAGAGAACATAAGAAGAAATTGTTTGTAGGGTACGAACCACCTCAAAGCTATTCTTTCCGATCAATCTATCCTAGAGTTCATACTAAAATAACACCAAGCTATTCTTTTCGATCGATCTAACCAAGAGTTTGTACTAAAATAACACCATATGATACACATCACCCAACTCTAATGTCACCTAGATACTCCAATGTCACCGCGAGTATCCGTGAGTTGATTATACGATATGCATCAAAAAATTCCAGATTCATAATACTCAATCCAACACAAAGAACCTCAAAGAGTGCCCCAAGATTTCTACCGGAGAAACAAAGACAAGAACATGCATCAACCCCTATGCATAGATTACCCCAATGTCACCTCGAGAATCCGTGAGTTGAGTGCCAAAACATATATCAAGTGGATCAATATGATACCCCATTGTCACCATGAGTATTCATAGCAAGACATACATAAAGTGTTCTCAAATCCCTAAAATTATTCAATTCGATAAGAACGAAATCTCAAAGGGAAAACTCAACTCACGACAAGATAGAGAGGGGAAAACACCATATGATCCAACTACATTAACAAAGCTCGCGATACATCAAGACCATGACAATCTCAAGAACATGAGAGAGAGAGAGAGATTAAACACATAACTACTGGTACAAACCCTCAGCCCCGAGGGTGGACTACTCCCTCCTCATCATGGTGGCCGCCGGGATGATGAAGGCGGCCACATGTGATGATCTCCCCCTTCGGCAGGGTGCCAGAGCGGGGTCTAGATTGGTTTTTTGTGGCTACAGAGGCTTGCGATGGTGGAACTTCTGATCCCTGGTGGGTTGTGCTCCCCTCAGAGCTCCCCTCTAGTACTTCTTTGGCCCACCGGGTGTCTTCTGGTCTAGAAAAAATCTCCAAAAAGTTTCGCTTCGTTCGGACTCCGTTTGGTATTGATTTTCTGCGATGAAAAAACAAGCAAAAAACAATAACTGACACTAGGCACTATGTCAATAGGTTAGTCCCAAAAAATGGTATAAAGTTGCTATAAAATGATTATAAAACATCCAAGAATGATAATATAACAACATGGAACAATAAAAAATTATAGATATGTTGGAGACGTATGAGCATCCCCAAGCTTAATTCCTACTCGTCCTCGAGTAGGTAAATGATAAAAACAGAATTTTTGATGTGGAATGCTGCCTAATATGTTCATCACACATTCTTTTCTTTTGTAGCATGGACATTTGGACTTTTATATGGTTCAAATCAATAGTCTAGTTTTGACATGAAGATTTCAACACTCAAGCATATCAACAAGCAACCATGTCTTTCAAAATATCAACACTAAAGAAAGTTATCCCTAGACCATCATGCTCAATCAATGATCCATTCACGAAACACACTCGCATATTAGGTACATCCAATGCTCAAGTATGATCATAATGCTCCCTAGTTGGTGCTTTATAAGAGAAGATAGAGACTCAAATAAAAATAAAAATTTGCATAAAATTAAATAGATAGGCCCTTCGCAGAGGGAAGCAGAGATTTGTAGAGGTGCGAGAGCTCAAAGCTAAAATTGAGAGATAATTTTTTTGAGAGGCATACTTTTCCCGTCAACGAAAACGACCGAGTAATTCCCAACACTTTCCATGCTATATATATCATAGGCGGTTCCCAAACATAGAATAAAATTTATTCCTTTTCCACCATACTTTCACATTCCACGGCTAGCCGTATCCACGGGTACCGTCCATACCAACACTTTCCAAGGAATTTATTATTTGACAACATAAAGTAAATTTCTTTTTCATTTCAGGACTGGGCATCCCTATTACCGTCGTACTCTCGTGCAATGACAAGTGAATAAAATACTCATCATGAGAATAATACATCTAGCATGGAAAATATTGGCCACCCCCTACCGCTTCATGAGCAGTACGAGCACACAAAAAGGAAATTCATTTTGAAAATTAGAGATGGCACATACAAATTTGCTTATAACGGCATGGAAATACCGCATATAGGTAGGTATGGTGGACTCATATGGAAAAACTTGGTTTAAAGATTTTGGATGCACAAGTAGTATTCCCACTTAGTACAAATGGAGGCTAGCAAATAGATTGAGAAGCAACAAACCAAGAAATGAAAATTCACATAAACGAGCATTGAGCATAACTAACACCGAATAATGCATCACAAGTAGGATGTAATTTCATTGCATAACTATTAACTTTCGTGGTTTCATAGGGAATCACAAACCTTAACACCAATATTCTTACTAAAGCACAATTACTCACCAACATGACTCACATATTGTTATCTCCATATCGCAAAACTATTGCAAGGAATCAAACTTATCATATCCAATGATCTAAATGATTTTTTTATTATATCCTTCTTGGATATTCATCATATTAGGACCAATTACATAGCTTGTGAAAATTTTCATCACTAGTATCAACTCTCAAAATAATATAAGTGAAGCACAAGAGTAAATGACAAACTACTCCAAAAAGATATAAGTGAAGATCAAGCTAGTGGGTAGCTATTTGAGGACTCTCTCTTATTTAATTTTTTTAAGATCTAAGTATTTTATTAAAACAGCAAGAAAAACAAAATAAAATGACATTCCAAGAATAGCACAACTCATGTGAAGAAGCAAAAACTTAGGCTCGACCAATTCTAACCGATAATTGTTGATGAAGAAAGGTGGGATGCCTACCGGGGCATCCCCAAGCTTAGATGCTTGAGACTTATTGAAATATTATCTTGGGATGCCCTGGGCATCCACAAGATTGAGCTTTTGTGTCTCCTTAATTCTTTTATATCACGGTTTCCCTAAATCTTAAAACTTCATCCACACAAAACTCAACAAGAACTCGTGAGATAAGTTAATATAAATGAATGCAAAAACCTTATCATTCTCTACTGTAGAAAACCACTAAAATATTATTTAACATTGCATATTAAATGCCTTTGCATATTTAGTAGTCCTATTCTCAAATAGAATCATTAAACAAGCAAACATATGCAAACAATGCAAACATAACATCAATGTGTCAAAACAGTACAGTCTGTAAAGAATGCAATAATATCAATACTTCTTTAACTCCAAAAAATCTAAAAACTTACCACACTATAGAAAATTTATCATATAATATTGTGTAAAAATTTCAAGATTTTATCACGTTCTGACTTGCTAGAAGAACTCAGAAAATGACAACAAAATTTATGTTTTTAAACAGCAACATGTATACTTGTAAAATAAGCATGGTAAAGGCTATACTTGACATTTTGATTGAAATGAAAGATGCAAAACATTATTATAAATAACAGCAAGAAAATCCGTACAAAAAACGGCGCTCGAAGAAAAACACATATCATTTGACGAACAAAAATATAGCTCCAAGTGAGGTTACCGATAATGTTGAAGACGAAAGAGGGGATGCCTTCCGGGGCATCCCCAAGATTAGTTGCTTGGCTCTTACATGGATATTACCTTGTGGTGCCTTGGGAATACCCAATCTTAGGTTTTTTGCACTCTTTATTCTTCTCATATCGACATCTCACCCAAAACTTGAAAACTTCAATCACACAAAACTTAATGGAACTTTGGGAACAAACCATTCACTTTGGTATTGTCAAAGACAAGATTCTTAATTGTTCTCATACAATGCCAACTATAGCTTATAATCTCCACAATTTATATTGAGCAACATAAGCCATAGAAACTAGAAAACAAGCAAACTATGCATTGAAAACAGAACTGTCAAAAATAGAATAGTCTGTAATGATCTGGACAACCACCATACTTCTGCTACTCCAAAAATTCTGAAAAATTAGGACAATGTAGGAAATTTGTATATCAATCTTGTGTAAAACATTCAGAAGCTTTCATCACTTCTGTGATTTTTCAAAATTGTTTACTGCAAAAGTTTCTGTTTTCCAACAAGATCAAATCAACTATCACCAAACATAATCCCAAAGGCTTTACTTGGCACTTTATTGAAACAAAAGCTATAAAACATGATTACTACAGTATCCTAATCATGTGAACACAAAAAAATAGTAGGTGAAAGTGTTGGGTTGTGATAACCCACAAGTATAGGGGATCGCAACAGTTTTCGAGGGTAGAGTATTCAACCCAAATTTATTGATTTGACACAAGGGGAGCCAAAGAATATTTGCAAGTATTGGCTGCTGAGTTGACAATTCAACCACACCTGGAGATTAATTATCTGCAACAAAGTGATCTGTAGCAAAAGTAATATGATAGTTTTGATAGTATTTCGAATAGCAATAGTGACGGTAACAGTGGTAGCAAAGTTTTTGTAATAGGTGAAACACTAACAGCAATGATAGTAACTTAGCAAGATCAATATATAGGAAAAACCGTAGGCATTGGATCGGTGGATTCGTTGGATGATATTCATCATATAACGGTCATAACCTAGGGCGATATAAAACTAGCTCCAGTTCATAAATATAATGTAGCCATGTATTCCGTAAATAGTCATACGTGCTTATGGAAAGAACTTGCATGACATCTTTTGTCCTACCCTCCCATGACAGCGGGGTCCATAAGGAAACTAAGGGATATTAAGGCCTCCTTTAATAGAGAACCGGAACAAAGCATTAGCACATTGTGAATACATGAACTCCTCAAACAACAGTCATCACCGGAAAGTATCCCAAATACTGTCACTCCGGGCTTTACGGATCACAACACATAATAGGTGAATATAACTTGCAAGATCAGACCTAGAACATAGATATAATGGTGATAACATAAATGGTTCAGATCTGAAATCATGGCACCCGGGCCCAAAGTGACAAGCATTAAGCATGGCAAAGTCATATCAACATCAATCTCATAACATAGTGGATACTAGGGATCAAGCCCTAACAAAACTAACTTGATTACATGATGAATCTCATCCAACTCTTCACGACCAGCGAGCCTACGAAAGAATTACTCACTCCCAATGGGGAGCATCATGGAATTGGCGATGAGGAAGGGTTGGTGATGACGAAGATCGAAGACCCCCCTCTGTGGAGCCCCAAACGGACTCCAGATCTCGCCTCCCGATGAAGAATAGGAGGTGGCGGCGGCTCTGTACCGCGAAACGACATAATTCTTCTGTTGGGGAACGTAGTAATTTCAAAAATTTCCTACGCACACGCAAGATCATGGTGATGCATAGCAACGAGAGGGGAGAGTGTGATATACACACCCTTGTAGACCGATAGCGGAAGCGTTATGATAACGCGGTTGATGTAGTCGTACGTCTTCACGGCCCGACCAATCAAGCACCGAAACTACGGCACCTCCGAGTTTTAGGACACGTTCAGCTCGATGACGATCCCCGGACTCCGATCCAGCAAAGTGTCGGGGAAAAGTTCCGTCAGCACGACGGCGTGGTGACGATCTTGATGTTCAACTGTCGCAGGGCTTCGCCTAAGCACCACTACAATATTATCGAGGACTATGGTGGAAGGGGGCACCACACACGGTTAAGAGAACGATCTTAGAGATCAACTTGTGTGTCTAGGGGTGCCCCTGCCCCCGTATATAAAGGAGTCGAGGAGGGGAGGGCCGGCCCTCTCTATGGCGCGCCCTAGGGGAGTCCTACTCCCACCGGGAGTAGGATTCCCCCTTTCCTAGTCCAACTAGGAGTCCTTCCATGTAATAGGAGTAGGAGACAAGGAAGGGGAAGAGGGAAGAGAAGGAAGGAGGGGGCGCTGCTCCTCCCCCTAGTTCAATTCGGACTAGTCAATGGGGGGGCGCGGCCTGCCTCTCCCTCTCCCCTAAAGCCCAATAAGGCCCATATACTTCTTCCCCCGTATTCCCGTAACTCTCCGGTACTCCGAAAAATACCCGAACCACTCGGAACCTTTCTGATGTTCGAATAGAGTTGTCCAATATATCGATCTTTACGTCTCGACCATTTCGAGACTCCTCGTCATGTCCCCAACCTCATCCGGGACTCCGAACTCCTTCGGTACATCAAAACTTATAAACTCATAATATAACTATCACCGAAACCTTAAGCGTGCGGACCCTACGGGTTCGAGAACAATGTAGACATGACCGAGACATGTCTCCGGTCAATAACCAATAGCGGAACCTGGATGCTCATATTGGCTCCCACATATTCTTGTAAGATCTTTATCGGTCAGACCGCATAACAACATACAGTGTTCCCTTTGTCATGGGTATGTTACTTGCCCGAGATTCGATCGTCGGTATCTTAATACCTAGTTCAATCTCGTTACCGGCAAGTCTCTTCACTCGTTCCGTAATACATCATCTCACAACTAACTCATTAGTTGCAATGCTTGCAAGGCTTATATGATGTGCATTACCGAGAGGGCCCAGAGATACCTCTCCGACAATCGGAGTGAAAAATCCTAATCTCGAAATACGCCAACCCAACATGTACCTTTGGATACACCTGTAGAGCTCCTTTATAATCACCTAGTTACGTTGTGAAATTTGGTAGCACACAAAGTGTTCCTCAGGTAAACGGGAGTTGCATAATCTCATAGTCATAGGAACATGTATAAGTCATGAAGAAAGCAATAGCAACATACTAAACGATCGAGTGCTAAGCTAACGGAATGGGTCAAGTCAATGACATCATTCTCCTAATGATGTGATCCTGTTAATCAAATAACAACTCATGTCTATGGTTAGGAAACATAACCATCTTTGATCAACGAGCTAGTCAAGTAGAGGAATACTAGTGACATACTGTTTGTCTATGTATTCACACATGTATTATGTTTCCGGTTAATACAATTCTAGCATGAGTAATAAACATTTATCATGATATAAGGAAATAAATAATAACTTTATTATTGCCTCTAGGGCATATTTCCTTCAGTCTCCCACTTGCACTAGAGTCAATAATCTAGTTCGCATCGCCATGTGATTCAACACTAATAGTTCACATCACCATGTGATTAACACCCATAGTTCACATCGTCATGTGACCTATACCCAAAGGGTTTACTAGAGTCAGTAATCTAGTTCACATCGTTTATGTGATTAACACCCAAAGAGTACTAAGGTGTGATCATGTTTTGCTTGTGAGATAATTTTAGTCAATGGGTCTGTCACATACAGATCCGTAAGTATTTTGAGAATTCTATGTCTACAATGCTCTGCACGGAGCTACTCTAGCTAATTTCTCCCACTTTCAATATGTATACAGATGAAGACTTAGAGTCATCCGGATCAGTGCCAAAAACTTGTATCAACGTAATCCTTTTACAACGAACCTTTTGTCACCTCCATAATCGAGAAACATATCCTTATTCCACTAAGGATAATTTTGACCGATGTCCAGTGATCTACTCCTAGATCACTATTGTACTCCCTTGCCAAAATCAGTGTAGGGTATACAATAGATCTGGTACATAGCATGGCATCCTTTATAGAACCTATGGCTGAGGCATAGGGAATGACTTTCATTCTCTTACTATCTTATGCCGTGGTCGGGCTTTGAGTCTTACTCAATTTCACACCTTGTAACACAGGCAAGAACTCTTTCTTTGACTGTTCCATTTTGAACTACTTCAAAATCTTGTCAAGGTATGTACTCATTGAAAAAAAACTTATCAAGCATCTTGATCTATCTCTATAGATCTTGATGCTTAATATGTAAGCAGCTTCCCCGAGGTCTTTCTTTGAAAAACTTCTTTCAAACACTCCTTTATGCTTTGCAGAATAATTCTACATTATTTCCGATCAATAATATGTCATTCACATATACTTGTCAGAAATGTTGTAGTGCTCCCACTCACTTTCTTGTAAATACAGGCTTCACCACAAGTCTGTATAAAACTATATACTTTGATCATCTCATCAAAGCGCATATTCCAACTCCGAGATGCTTGCACCAGTCCACAGATGGATCGCTGGAGCTTGCATATTTTGTTAACACTTTTAGGATTGACAAAACCTTTCAGCTGCATCATATACAACTCTTCTTCCAGAAATCCATTCAGGAATGCAGTTTTGACATCCATTTGCTGGATTTCATAAAATGCGTCAATTGCTAACATGATTCGGACAGACTTAAGCATATATACGAGTGAGAAACTCTCATCGTAGTCAACACCTTGAACTTGTCGAAAACCTTTTTGCGACAATTCTAGCTTTGTAGATAGTAACACTACTATCAGCGTCCGTCTTCCTCTTGAAGATCCATTTAATCTCAATGGCTCACCGATCATTGGGCAAGTCAATCAAAGTCCATACTTTGTTCTCATACATGGATCTCATCTCAGATTTCATGGCCTCAAGCCACTTCGCGGAATCTGGGCTCATCATCGCTTCCTCATAGTTCGTAGGCTCGTCATGGTCAAGTAACATGACCTCCATAACTGGATTACCGTACCACTCTGGTGCAGATCTCACTCTGGTTTACCTACGAGGTTCGGTAGTAACTTGATCTAAAGTTACATGATCATCATCATTAGCTTCCTCACTAATCGGTCTAGTAGTCACAGGAACATATTTCTATGATGAACTACTTTCCAATAAGGGAGCAGGTACAGTTACCTCATCAAGTTCTACTTTCCTCCCACTCACTTCTTTCGAGAGAAACTCCTTCTCTAGAAAGGATCCATTCTCAGCAATGAATAACTTGCCTTCGGATCTGTGATAGAACGTGTACCCAAGAGTCTCCTTTGGGTATCCTATGAAGACATATTTCTCCAATTTGGGTTTGAGCTTATCAGGATGAAACTTTTTCACATAAGCATCACAACCCCAAACTTTAAGAAACGACAACTTTGGTTTCTTGTTAAACCACAGTTCATATAGTGTCGTCTCAACAGATTTAGATGGTGCCCTATTTAACGTGAATGCATCTGTCTCTAATGCATAACCCCAAAACAATAGTGGTAAATCGGTAAGAAACATCATAGATTGCACTATATCCAATAAAGTACGGTTATGACGTTCAGACACACCATTATGCTGTGGTGTTCCAGGTGGCATGAGTTTATGAAACTATTCCACATTGTTTTAATTGAAGACCAAACTCGTAACTCAAATATTCGTCTCTGCGATTAGATCATAGACACTTTACTTTCTTGTCACGATGATTTTCCACTTCACTCTAAAATTCTTGAACTTTTGAAATGTTTCAGACTTATGTTTCATCAAGTAGATATACTCATATCTGCTCAAATCATCTGTGAAGGTCAGAAAATAACGATACCCGCCGCGAGCCTCAACACTCATCAGATCGCATACATCAGTATGTATTATTTCCAATAAGTCAGTTGGTCGCTCCATTGTTCCGGAGAACGGCGTTTTAGTCATCTTGCCCATGAGGCATGGTTCGCAAGCATCAAGTGATTCATAATCAAGTGATTCCAAAAACCCATCAGCATGGAGTTTCTTCATGCGCTTTACACCAATATGACCTAAACGGCAGTGCCACAAATAAGTTGCACTATAATTATTAACTTTGTATCTTTTGGTTTGAATATTATGATTATGTGTATCACTACGATCGAGATCCAACGAACTATTTTCATTGGGTGTGTAGCCATATAAGGTTTTATTCATGTAAACAGAACAACAATTTATTCTCTTACTTAAATGAATAACCGTATTACAATAAACATGATCAAATCATATTCATGCTCAACGCAAACACCAAATAACACTTATTTAGGTTCAACACTAACCCGAAAGTATAGGGAGTGTGCGATGATGATCATATCAATCTTGGAACCACTTCCAACACACATCGTCCCTTCACCCTTAACGAGTCTCTGTTTATTCTGCATCTCCCGTTTCGAGTTACTAATCTTAGCAACTGAACCAGTATCAAATACTGAGGGGTTGCTATAAACACTAGTAAAGCACACATCAATAACATGTATATCAAATATACTTATGTTCACTTTGCCATCCTTCTTATCCGCCAATCACTTGGGGTAGTTCCGCTTCCAGTGACCAGTCCCTTTGCAGTAGAAGCACTTAGTCTCACGCTTAGGACCAGGCATGGGCTTCTTCACTTGATCAACAACTTGCTTGTCGTTCTTCTTGAAGTTCCCCTTCTTCCTTTTGCCCTTTTCTTGAAACTAGTGGTCTTGTCTACCATCAACACTTGATGTTTTTCTTGATTTCTACCTTCGTCAATTTTAGCATCACGAAGAGCTTGGGAATCATTTCCGTTATCCCTTGCATATTATAGTTCATCACGAAGTTCTACTAACTTGGTGATGGTGACTAGAGAATTCTGTCAATCACTATCTTATATGGAAGATTAACTCCCACTTGATTCAAGCGATTGTAGTACTCAGACAATCTGAGCACATGCTCACTAGTTGAGCAATTCTCCTCCATCTTTTAGCTATAGAACTTGTTGGAAACTTCATATCTCTCAACTCGGGTATTTGCTTGAAATATTAACTTCAACTCCTGGAACATCTCATATGGTCCATGACGTTCAAAACGTCTTTGAAGTCCCGATTCTAAGCCGTTAAGCATGGTGCACTAAACTATCAAGTAGTCATCATATTGAGCTAGCCAAACGTTCATAACGTCTGCATCTGCTCCTGCAATAGGTCTGTCACCTAGCAGTGCATCAAGGACATAATTCTTCTATGCAGCAATGAGGATAAACCTCAGATCACGCATCCAATCCGCATCATTGCTACTAACATCTTTCAACACAATTTTCTCTAGGAACATATCAAAATAAACACAGGGAAGCAACAACGCGAGCTATTGATCTACAACATGATTTGCAAAATACTACCGGGACTAAGTTCATGATAAATTTAAGTTTAATTAATCATATTACTTAAGAACTCCCACTTAGATAGACATCCCTCTAAGCCTCTAAGTGATCACGTGATCCAAATCAACTAAACCATGTCCGATCATCACGTGAGATGGAGTAGCTTCATTGGTGAACATCACTATGTTGATCATATCTACTATATGATTCACGCTCGACCTTTCGGTCTCCGTGTTCCGAGGCCATATCTGTATATGCTTGGCTCGTCAAGTATAACCTGAGTATTCCGCGTGTGCAACTATTTTGCACCCGTTGTATTTGAACGTAGAGCCTATCACACCCGATCATCACGTGGTGTCTCAGCACGAAGAACTTTCGCAACGGTGCATACTCAGGGAGAACACCTCTTGATAATTAGTGAGAGATCATCTTAAAATGCTACCATCAAACTAAGCAAAATAAGATGTATAGAAGATAAACATCATATGCAATCAAAATATGTGACATGATATGGCCATCATCATCTTGCGCCTTTGATCTCCATCTCCAAAGTACTGTCATGATCTCTATCGTCACCGGCATGACACCATGATCTCCATTATCTTGATCTATATCAATGTGTCGTCACATGGTCGTCTCGCCAACAATTTCTCTTGCAACTATTGCTATCGCATAGCGATAAAGTAAAGCAATTATTGGGCACTTGCATCTTATGCAATAGAGAGACAACCATAAGGATTTTGCCAATTGCCGATAACTTCAACAAAACATGATCATCTCATACAACAACTTATATCTCATCATGTCTTGACCATATCACATCACAACATGCCCTGCAAAAATAAGTTAGACGTCCTCTACTTTGTTGTTGCAAGTTTTACGTGGCTGCTACGGGCTTAGCAAGAACCGTTCTTACCTACGCATCAAAACCACAATGATAGTTTGTCAAGTTGGTGCTGTTTTAACCTTCGCAAGGACCGGGCGTAGCCACACTCAGTTCAACTAAAGTTGGAGAAACTGACACCCGCTAGCCACCTGTGTGCAAAGCACGTCGGTAACGAGTCTCGCATAAGCGTACGTGTAATGTCGGTCCGGGCCGCTTCATCCAACAATACCGCTGAACCAAAGTATGACATGCTGGTAAGCAGTATGACTTATATCGCCCATAACTCACTTGTGTTCTACTCATGCACAACATCAACGCATAAAACCTAGGCTCGGATGCCACTGTTGGGGAATGTAGTAATTTCAAAAATTTCCTACGCTCACGCAAGATCATGGTGATGCATAGCAACGAGAGGGGAGAGTGTGATCTACGTACCCTTGTAGACCAACAGCGAAAGCGTTATGACAACGCGGTTGATGTAGTCGTACGTCTTCACGGCCCGACCAATTAAGCACCGAAACTACGGCACCTCCGAGTTTTAGGACACGTTCAGCTCGATGACGATCCCCGGACTCCGATCCAGCAAAGTGTCAGGGAAAAGTTCCGTCAGCACGACGGCGTGGTGATGATCTTGATGTTCAACTGTCGCAGGGCTTCGCCTAAGCACCACTACAATATTATCGAGGACTATGGTGGAAGGGGGCACCACACACGGTTAAGAGAACGATCTTAGAGATCAACTTGTGTGTCTAGGGGTGCCCCCTGCCCCCGTATATAAAGGAGTCGAGGAGGGGAGGGCCGGCCCTCTCTATGGCGCGCCCTAGGGGAGTCCTACTCCCACCGGGAGTAGGATTCCCCCTTTCCTAGTCCAACTAGGAGTCCTTCCATGTAGTAGGAGTAGGAGACAAGGAAGGGGAAGAGGGAAGAGAAGGAAGGAGGGGGCGTCGCTCCTCCCCTAGTCCAATTCCGACTAGTCAATGGGGGGGCGCGCGGCCTGCCTCTCCCTCTCCCCTAAAGCCCAATAAGGCCCATATACTTCTTCCCCCGTATTCCCGTAACTCTCCAGTACTCCGAAAAATACCCGAACCACTCGGAACCTTTCCGATGTCCGAATATAGTCGTCCAATATATCGATCTTTACGTCTCGACCATTTCGAGACTCCTCATCATGTCCCCGATCTCATCCGGGACTCCGAACTCCTTCGGTACATCAAAACTTATAAACTCATAATATAACTATCATCGAAACCTTAAGCGTGCGGACCCTACGGGTTCGAGAACAATGTAGACATGACCGAGACATGTCTCCGGTCAATAACCAATAGCGGAACCTGGATGCTCATATTGGCTCCCACATATTCTATGAAGATCTTTATCGGTCAGACCGCATAACAACATACGGTGTTCCCTTTGTCATCGGTATGTTACTTGCCCGAGATTCGATCGTTGGTATCTTAATACCTAGTTCAATCTCGTTACTGGCAAGTCTCTTTACTCGTTCCGTAATATATCATCTCACAACTAACTCATTAGTTGCAATGCTTGCAAGGCTTATGTGATATGCATTACCGAGAGGGCCCAGAGATACCTCTCCGACAATCGGAGTGACAAATCCTAATCTCGAAATACGCCAACCCAACATGTACCTTTGGAGACACCTGTAGAGCTCCTTTATAATCACCCAGTTACGTTGTGATGTTTGGTAGCACATAAAGTGTTCCTCCGGTAAACAGGAGTTGCATAATCTCATAGTAATAGGAACATGTATAAGTCATGAAGAAAGCAATAGCAACATACTAAATGAACGAGTGCTAAGCTAACGAAATGGGTCAAGTCAATGACATCATTCTCCTAATGATGTGATCCCGTTAATCAAATAACAACTCATGTCTATGGTTAGGAAACATAACCATCTTTGATCAACGAGCTAGTCAAGTAGAGGCATACTAGTGACATACTGTTTGTCTATGTATTCACACATGTATTATGTTTCCGGTTAATACAATTCTAGCATGAATAATAAACATTTATCATGATATAAGGAAATAAATAATAACTTTATTATTGCCTCTAGGGCATATTTCCTTCATCTTCCTCCCTCATTTTTTCTAGAAAAATAGGTATTTATGGACTTGGACTCAGGGTCTGCGGGGCCACCAGGTGGGCATAACCCACTTGGGAGTGCTTGAGGGGGGGGGGCGCCCTGGTGGGTTGTGCTCACCCAGGGCCCCCTCCGGTGGTTCTTGGCTCCAGTATTTTCCATTTATTGTATAAAAAATCTCCACAAAGTTTCATTCCAATCCAAGGAGTTATATTTCTGCACAAAAATAACACCATGACAGTTCTGCTGAAAACAGCGTCAGTCCGGGTTAGTTTCATTCAAATCATGCAAATTAGAGTCCAAAACAAGAGGAAAAGCGTTAGGAAAAGTAGATACGACGGAGACGTATCAACTCCCCCAAGCTTAAACCTTTGCTTGTCCTCAAGCAATTCAGTTGATAAACTGAAAGTGGAAAACAAAAACTTTGATGAACTCTTTTGCTCTTGTTTACATAAATAAGCTTAAGTAGCACCCATGTTTTCAGCAAAGATTATAACTAACCATGTCAACAATAACTATTAAAAATTATATTAACTCATATCAATGACATAATAAACTAGCGGGCAATAATGAAATATCTCAAGTGACAACACCTTGTCAAAACAATCATGATATAATATGACAACAGTGGTATCTCGCTAGCCCTTTCTGAGTCCGCAAAACATAAATGCAGAGCACCTCCAAAGTTCAAGCAGCGACTAAACATTGTAATTCATGGTAGAAAAGATCCAGTCATCATGCATCCAACCTTAACTATGCACAATGCATGAGGATGAAAATAGTGCACTCAGAATCTGGCGCTTATTTGAGAAGGTGACGACTCAACATAAAATTAAATAGACAGTCCCTTCGCAGAGGGAAGCAGGGATTTGCAGCGGTGTTAGAGCTCATTTTTTAAAACAGAGGTAAATGAAATTTTGAGAAATGCACCCTTCATGTTTACTTAACGACCATTAGTTATTTATATCTTCCATGCTAAACACATTAGTGGCGGTTCCCAAGCGATAAAAGTAAAGGTTTACTCCCCCTCCATGAACAATCACACTACACGGCTAGCCAAATCCTCGGGTACCGTCCATACCAACATTAGTCCTGGGGGAGTTTTGTTTACTTATTTGCAATTTGAATTCGAGACTAGGAATCCCTATTACCACCCCTGTCGTGCAAGGACAAGTGAATAAACACTCATCATGAGAATAACCCGCTTAGCATGGAAGATACAAACTACCTCCTGTCGCTCTATGAACAATCCGGGCACAAAAAATGGATATTTATTTGAAGTTTTTAGAGGTGGCACATACAAATTTACTTAGAACGGTAGGGTAATACCGCATATAGGTAGGTATGGTGGACTCATCTGGAATAACTCGGGTTTTAGGATTTTGATGCACAAGCAGTATTTCCACTTAGTACAAGCGAAGGCTAGCAAATAGGTTGGGAAGCGGCCAGCTAGAGAGCGAAAACGGTCATGAACATGCATTATGCATAACAAACATTGGATACTAGCATGAGTAGGATATGAACACCATGAACATAAATATCATAGAGTCCATGCTAGTTTTGATTCAACTACATGCCTGAACATGTGCCAAGTCAAGCCAATCGAAACATTCAGAGGAGGATACCATATCATCATACCACATCACAATCATTTTAATGCAATGTTGACATCCAAGATAAATCATTATCCACTCCTAGCTACTTAAGAATGGCATGAGAAACTATAATCTCTCATTGTCATCGCAAACATGTTTGATCATAATATGCTGAATCATGGATACTAGATTAAACATATTTACAAAAATAGAACATGTTGAGTTCATAACCGTTTCTCTCTGCCACAACCAGTTCACCAAATATCGTCATTATTGCCTTTCACTTTCACGACTGAATGATTTGAAGATAGTAATAGTGCAAGAAAGTCATGGACTAAGCTGGAATGTGCAAACATTTTATTCAACGAGAGAAGACAAGATAATTTGGGCTCCTTGTTAGATCAAAATAATGCATATGAGAGCCACTCAACATTTTCATCATGGTCTTCTCCTTGGTATGACTCAATAAAACGAAAAGAATTTCAGAGAAACACACTGAAATATTTTTGGAGTTTTTAGTTTTTCTTGAAGAAGGCAAATCAAAAGGAAGAAAAGCAAAAACGAGAAAAACTATTTACACAGGAAAACTCCCAACAAGCAAAAGAAGAATCGAGAAATCTTTTTGGGTTTTCTTTTAAGTACTACAGCTAATTAAAATAGAAAGAAAAACCGAAAAGAAACAAGAAATATTTTTGGGTTTTCTCAAAGTTTTTCAAACACACAAGAAGAAAGCGAGAAAAACAAATCTAAAATGGATAGTACAGTGAAAAAGTGTGGACACCGACAAATGGAATGAAATGTGTGAACATGAATGTAATGTTGGTGTAAATACATACTCCCCCCCAAGCTTAGGCTTTTGGCCTAGCTTGGTAATCACCACTCGTAGTAGCCATGCGGTCCCATGTTGAAGTGCTGTGGAGTAGGCACCTGAGCATCCCACTCCTGAGGCTCCTCCTCAGCTACTGCCTGGGCATTCTGGTAGGCAATGATGTCATCTAGCATGATCCTGTATCCCCTGGCAATAGAATCAAACAAAGCAGGTGCAGGCAATGGAATAATATCACGGGCATCCTCATTGAAAACCATATTGTAAGGAATAGGGATAGTAGTGTTCTCGCAACCAATAAATTGATGAGCTACCATAGCCTGGCGATCTTAGTAAACCTTGGGCAAGCGATAATCATGTTCACGTATCTAAATGTTAAAGCGACTCGCTTAACGAGTGGCATAAATACCGCCATGAATTTTACCCTTGGTCCTGTTAAGGTGTAGGCGACATGCAACAATAGCTCCCAGGCTATAAGTGTTATTGCTGTATAGTGCACGACATAGGACGGCGAAATTGGGAGCACTAGTGCACCAACCTTCTCTCTAGCAAGTAAACACTTCACAATAAATAGAGCAAAATAGTGCACAGAAGGAAACTACAAGCTAGTGGCAGTGACACTCGACACCCCTCTCTCACCTCCCACTGACAGAGTGCGATAAAAGTCCTCAAACTCTGCAGGCCTAGGCTCTCTTATTTCCCCGTCAGAAGGGATCAAGCATATATCACAAAATTCAGTAAGTGGTATCTGACGGGTTTCAACATATAAATTAAACTGCACCTCAGGAGGGTTATTCCTACCAGAAAATGGAAGCTTTGCACAAAGGAATTTGTAAGGGGATGGCATTGTTCACACTTATCTGCGATGAAGTCGGTGAGGCCAGCATTAGCAGCAAATTATGCGAACTCTTGACGGATTCTAGCTCCATCCATGAAGGGGTTGTGTGGCCATTCGCACGGGTGCACTTCCGCCATTCTCCAAGTATGGAGGTCTCTGTCCGATAATTCCCCAATGACTCCCTTAGAGTTGTTCTTGGAAGCAAACTTCCTAAAGAAACTCATCTTATTACTATAAATCAAATTCTGAAATTTTCAGTCCAGAAATTTTTTGCCAACAAAACTTCACAAGATTGATAGCAACTACTCATAGGGATGCATCGAGGCCATTTCAAGCATTCAAACTACTTAGAGTTCTAAGAATTCAACATGCAAGCTCATCTACAATAGCACCAAGAGTAGCTAATTATTCAAAATATAAACCACTAAAGTAAAAACTAATTGGACCAATGGAGGAGTCACATACCAAGTAGCAATCCCCCAAAACAGTTTCGGAAATGGAGCTTCGAGCAAAGAGATCGAAATCTGCAGGTTTGAGAGCAAGAACATGGGAGAGAGAGCAATGGTGAATTTTTTCTGGAGGTAGGTGATGACATGGGATAAAGAGATAAGTGAGGGGGCCCACGTGATGACCCACAAGTATAGGGGATCTATCATAGTCCTTTCGATAAGTAAGAGTGTCGAACCCAACGAGGAGCAGAAGGAAATGATAAGCGGTTTCCAGCAAGGTATTCTCTGCAAGTACTGAAATAAGTGGTAACAGATAGTTTTGTGATAGGATAATTTGTAACGAGCAACAAATAACAAAAGTAAATAAAGTGTAGCAAGGTGGCCCAATCCTTTTGTAGCAAAGGACAAGCCTGGACAAACTCTTATATGATGTAAAGCGCTCCCGAGGACACATGGGAATATCGTCAAGCTAGTTTTCATCACGTTCATATGATTCGCGTTCGGTACTTTGATAATTTGGTATGTGGGTGGACCGGTGCTTGGGTGCTGCCCTTACTTGGACAAGCATCCCACTTATGATTAACCTCTATTGCAAGCATCCACAATTACAACAAAAGTATTAAGGTAAACCTAACCATAGCATGAAACATATGGATCCAAATCAGCCCCTTACGAAGCAACGCATAAACTAGGGTTTAAGCTTCTGTCACTCTAGCAACCCATCATCTACTTATTACTTCCCAATGCCTTCCTCTAGGCCCAAATAATGGTAAAGTGTCATGTAGTCGACGTTCACATAACACCACTAGAGGAGAGATAACATATATCTCATCAAAATATCGAACGAATACCAAATTCACATGACTACCAATAGCAAGACTTATCCCATGTCCTCAGGAACAAAAGTAACTACTCACAAAGCATAAACATGTTCATAATCAGAGGGGTATTAATATGCACATAGGATCTTAACATATGATCTTCCACCAATTAAACCAACTAGCATCAACTACAAGGAGTAATTAACACTACTAGCAACCTACTAGCACCAATCCCGGACTTGGAGACAAGAATTGGATACAAGAGATGAACTAGGGTTTTGAGATGAGATTGTGCTGATGAAGATGTTGATGGAGATTGCCCTCTCCCGATGAGAGGAGCGTTGGTGATGACGATGACAATGGTTTCCCCCTCCGGGAGGGAAGTTTCCCTGGCAGAACAGCTGCGCCAGAACCCTATATTGGTTCTGCCAAGGTTCCGCCTCGTGGCGGCGGAGTTTCGTCCGAGAAGATGGCTTATGATTTTTTCCCATCGAAAGACTCCATATAGCAGAAGATGGCCACCGGAGGGCCACCAGGGGGCCCACGAGGTAGGGGGGCGCGCCCAGGGGGGTAGGGCGTGCCCCCACCCTCGTGGGAAGGGTGTGGCCCCCCTGTTGAAGTTCTTGCTCTTAGTATTTTTTATATATTTGGAAAACATCTTCCGTGAAGTTTCAGGACTTTTGGAGCTGTGCAGAATAGGTCTCTAATATTTGCTCCTTTTCATCCCAGAATCCCAGCTGTCGGCATTCTCCCTCTTTATGTAAACCTTGTAAAATAAGAGAAAATAGGCATAAGTATTGTGACATAATGTGTAATAACATCCCATAATGCAATAAATATTGATATAAAAGCATGATGCAAAATGGACGTATCAACTCCCCCAAGCTTAGACCTCGCTTGTCCTCAAGCGAAAAGCCGAAATCGAAAAATATGTCCACATGTTTAGAGATAGAGGTGTCGATAAAAATAAATTACGGACATGAGGGCATCATGATCATTCTTATAACAACAAATTATATAATTCTTGTCATATAATCTCTTATGCTAGAGTAATAATTCAATCACAATATCAAGTATGAATCGTAAACTTCATTGAAAACTAGCAAACTACAATCTCAGTCATTGAAGCAATTGCAATTTATCATAGCATAGGAAAGAGTCAATGTATAAGAGCTTTTCAGCAAGTCCACATACTCAACTATCATCTAATCTTTCACAGTTGTTGACACTCATGCAATACTTATGGGTATGGAGTTTTAATCGGACACAAAGAAAGATAGGGGCTTATAGTTTTGCCTCCCAACATTTTACCTCAAGGGTAATGTCAACAGTAAGAGTTGATGAAAACTCAGATCCAATTAGCCATATATACCAGGATCTTTCCAACATATTGTGCTTGCCAAAGGATAAAATGTAAAAAGGAAGGGTGAAGATCACCATGACTCTTATGCACTGTAGGAGATAAAAGTAAAAGATAGGCCCTTCGCAGAGGGAAGCAGAGGTTGTCATGCGCTTTTATGGTTGGATGCACAAAATCTTAATGCGAAAGAACGTCACTTTATATTGCCACTTGTGATATGGACCTTTATTATGCTGTCTGTCGCTTTTATTACTTCCATATCACACGATCGTATAAAGCTTATTTCCTCCACACCAATCAATCATACATATTTAAAGAGCAAATTTTTATTGCTTTGCACCGATGACAACTTACTTGAAGGATCTTATTCAATCCATAGGTAGGTATAGTGGACTCTCATGGCAAATCTGGTTTAAGGGTATTTGGAAGCACAAATAGTATCTCTACTTGGTGCAATGAATTTTGCTAGCATGAGAGGGAAAGGCAAGCTCATCATGTTGGAAGATCCAAGACAATATAATTTATCTTAGATGTAAGAAAACATAACCCATTACGTTGTCTTCCTTGTCCAATGTCAACTCTTTAGCATGTCATATTTTAATGAGTGCTCACAATCTTAAAAGATGTCCAAGATAGTATATTTATATGTGAAGACCTCCCTTTCTTTATTACTCCCTATTAATTGCAATGATGACCAAACCTGTGTTTGTCAACCCTCAACAACTTTTATTCATCATACTCTTTCTATGTGAGCTCATTACTCTCCATAAGATTCACATGATCTCTTTGTTTCTTTTTATTGCTTTCTCTTTTCTTTTATTCACTTAGGATCATGGCAAAATAATCAAGCCCTTGACTCAACACTAATCTTTATTATATAGCTGACGGACTCGATTACATAGAAGGATAATAAAGCAAAACTCACGACTAGATCATACTAAGAACTTTTATTCTACTAGATCAAGATATTACCAAAAGGATCGAACTAAGAAAAAGGTAAAGATAAAGTGATGGTGATACGATACCGGGGCACTCCCCCAAGCTTGGCAGTTGCCAAGTGGAGTGCCCATACCAGATACTCAATTCTTCTTTCTTGGTGGAGACGGTGGTGATTTTGTTGATGGCGTAGGTTTCTTCCTTAATTTACGCTTGAGGACATAATTTTGGTCCCTTAGGTCCTCTATCTCTTGCTCCAAGCTCAATATCTTTTTTGCATAGTTCCTGTTTGTTTTCCTGCATGAGGCGAAAAGGGATAAACTCGATCTTAGGTTTCTTCACTCTATCAGGTAGGCTTGACTTTTTGAACTCCACATGCATGTCCCCAGGTTGAGGTAGTGGGACTTCATCTTCATCTGAGCTCGTCTCCTCCTTTCCCTTAGGTTCATAGTCCTCTTCTTCTTCCGTAGTCCAACCACAATGCTCCACATCCCCATAGACTTTAGGGTCTGCAAGGTAATCAGGCACATAGCTCTCTCCTTCCGAATCCTGGGACGACATGTTGGTCAAATCTGCAGCAGGACAGCTCGAAACAAAGAAAGGAGATTTTTGCGTGATACGGGAGTCAAAACCCCCGGGAGATTATATAATGAATTTTCCGACCAAAATACGTAACGTGTACAAAAATAGAGTCCGGAGAGCACATGAGGTGCCCACGAGGTAGGGGGCGCGCCCAGGAGGGTAGGGCGCGCCCTCCACCCTTGTGGAGCCATCGTGTCCTTCCCGGACTGCTACTTATTTTTCTATTTTTCTAAATATTCCAACATGGAGAAATATTGCCTTAAAAACTGTTTTGCAGTCGGTTTACTTACCATACCACATACCTATTCCTTTTCGGAGTCTAAAACGTTCCGGAAAGTGTCCCTTATGTATTCCTCCGGGGTTACGGTTTCAATAACATTGGTTTCAACATTTATGGGATTACCTGAGATATAATGTTTGATTCTTTGACCGTTCACCACCTTCGGATTTGTGCCTTCAAAGTTGTTGATTTTTATGGCACCGGAATAGTAGACCTCCTCGATAACGTAAGGACATTCCCATTTAGAGAGAAGTTTTCCTGCAAAAAATCTTAAACGAGAGTTGTATAGCAATACATAATCACCTACGTTAAACTCACGCTTTTGTATCTTTTTTCATGCCATCTTTTAACTTTTTCTTTAAACAACTTGGCATTTTCATAGGCTTGAGTTCTCCATTCATCAAGTGAGCTAATATCAAATAACCTCTTCTCACCGGCAAGTTTAAAATCATAATTAAGTTCTTTAATAGCCCAATAAGCCTTGTGTTCCAGTTCGAGAGGTAAGCGACATGCTTTTCCATAAACCATTTTATACGGAGACATACCCATAGGATTCTTATATGCAGTTCTATAGGCCCATAATGCATCATCAAGTTTCTTGGACCAATTCTTTCTAGACCTATTAACAGTCTTTTGCAAAATTAATTTGAGTTCTCTATTACTCAATTCTACTTGACCACTAGACTGAGGGTGATAAGGAGATGCAATTCTATGATTAACATCATATTTAGCAAGCATTTTACGGAAAGCACCATGAATAAAATGTGAACCACCATCAGTCATTAAATATCTAGGGACTCCAAATCTTGGAAAAATAACTTCTTTAAGCATTTTAATAGAAGTGTTATGATCAGCACTACTAGTTGGAATAGCTTCTACCCACTTAGTAACGTAATCAACAACAACTAAAATATGTGTATATCCATTAGAGGAAGGAAAAGGTCCCATATAGTCAAAGCCCCAAACATCAAATGGTTCAATAACAAGTGAATAATTCATAGGCATTTCTTGACGTCTACTAATATTACCAATTCTTTGACATTCATCACAAGATAAGACAAACTTACGGGCATCCTTGAAGAGAGTAGGCCAATAAAAACCAGATTGCAGTACCTTATGTGCAGTTCTATCTCCAGCATGGTGTCCTCCATAAGCTTCGGAGTGACACTTGCGTAGGATCTGTTCCTGTTCATGCTCAGGTACACAACGTCTAATAACACCATCTACTCCTTCTTTATAAAGATGTGGGTCATCCCAAAAGTAATGCCTCAAATCATAGAAGAACTTTTTCTTTTGCTCGTATGTGAAACTAGGTGGTATAAACTTAGCAACAATGTAATTAGCATAACCAACATACCATGGAGCAGTATGAGAAGCATTTATGACATTTAATTGCTCATCAGGAAAGCTATCATCAATAGGTAGTGGGTCATCAAGCACATTTTCTAACCTAGACAAGTTGTCTGCAACGGGGTTCTCAGCTCCTTTTCTATCAACGATATGTAAATCAAATTCTTGTAGCAAGAGAACCCCTATAATAAGTCTAGGTTTAGCATCTTTCTTTTCCATAAGATATTTAATAGCAGCGTGATTAGTGTGAGTAATTACTTTAGAATCAACAATATAAGGTCTGAACTTATCACAAGAAAATACAACTGCTAAGAATTCTTTTTTAGTAGTAGCATAATTTCTTTGAGCATTGTCTAGAGTTTTACTAGCATATCTAATAACATTTAGTTTCTTATCAACTCTTTGTCCTAGAACATCACCTATAGCATAATCACTAGCATCACACATAATTTCAAAGGGTAAATTCCAATCAGGTGGCTGGATAATAGGTGCAGAAATCAATGCTTTCTGAAGTATTTCAAATGCTTCTACGCAATCATCATCAAAAACAAATGGTATATCTTTTTGTAAGAAATTAGTCAGAGGCCGGGAGATTTTGGAGATGTCCTTAATGAACCTCCTATAAAAACCGGCATGACCAAGGAAACTTCTTATACCTTTGATGTCCTTGGGACATGGCATCTTTTCAATAGCATCAACCTTGGCTTTATCAACTTCAATACCTCTTTTAGAAACTTTATGCCCCAAGACAATACCTTCATTAACCATAAAGTTGCACTTTTGCCAATTCAATACAAGATTAGTTTCTTCACATCTCTGCAAAACTCGATCAAGGTTGCTCAAGCAATCATCAAAATAAGATCCATAGACGGAAAATTCGTCCATGAAAACCTCACAAATCTTTTCACAAAAGTCAGAGAATATAGCCATCATGCATCTTTGAAAGGTAGCAGGTGCATTACATAAACCAAAAGGCATACGTCTATAAGCAAAAGTACCAAAAGGGCATGTAAAAGTAGTCTTTGATTGATCTTTGGCTGACACAGGTATTTGAGAGAAACCAGAATAACCATCTAGAAAGCAAAAATGTGTATGTTTGGACAATCTTTCTAGCATTTGATCGATAAAAGGTAAGGGGTAATGATCTTTTTATTAACCTTATTTAATTTGCGGAAATCAATTACCATCCTATAACCTGTAATAATTCTTTGAGGAATCAATTCATCTTTATCATTAGGAACAACAGTAATACCTCCCTTCTTAGGGACACAATGGACAGGGCTTACCCACTGACTATCAGCAACGGGATAAATTATACCTGCCTCAAGGAGCTTTAGTATCTCCTTTCTTACCACTTCTTTCATTTTAGGATTCAGCCGGCATTGATGATCACGAACTGGTTTGGCTTCTTCTTCCAAATTAATTTTATGTTGACATAGAGTGGGACTAATGACCTTAATATCATCAAGAGTATACCCAATAGCAGCACGGTGCTTCTTCAGAGTTTTCAATAATCTCTCTTCTTCATGCTCTGAAAGGTTAGCACTAATAATAACAGGATATATCTTTTTCTCATCAAGATAAGCATATTTAAGAGTATCAGGTAACGGTTTAAGCTCAAACACGGGATCACCCTTGGGTGGAGGAGGATCCCCTAGGATTTCAACAGGTAAATTATTTTCCAGAATAGGTTCCTGTTTAAAGAATACTTCATCTAATTCCCTTCTTTCATTCATAAACATATCATTTTCATGGTCTAGCAAATATTGTTCTAAAGGAGGAGGTATGGCAATAGAAGCAAGACCAATAATTTCTTCCTTACTAGGTAATTCTTCTTCGCGGTGTTGTCTACTAAATTTAGAAAAATTAAATTCATGAGTCATATCATCTAAACCGACAGTAACAATATCTCTTTTGCAATCTATAGTAGCATTAACAGTGTTTAAGAAGGGTCTACCAAATATAATGGGGCAAAAGCTATCTTGTGGGGAACCAAGAACAAGAAAATTAGCAGGATATTTAGTTTTCCCACACAAGACTTCAACATGTCTAACAATTCCCATTGCTAAAATAGTATCTCTATTGGCAAGTTTAATTGTGACATCAATATCTTCTATTTCAGCAGGTGCAATCTCATGCATAATTTCTTTGTATAAGGAATAAGGTATTGCACTAGCACTAGCACACATATCACATAAGCCATGATAACAATGATCTCCTATTTTAACAGAAATAACATGCATGCCTACCACAGGTCTAGGTTTATCTTTATCATGGGGTTTAGCAATTCTAGGAGTTTCATTACAGAAATAAATAACATGCCTATCTATATTATCAGACAAGAGATCTTTAACAATAGCAATATTAGGTTCAACTTTTAATTGCCCAGGAGGTGTACATGTTTTAATATTGCTTTTACGAACTACAGTTGAAGCTTTAGCATGATCCTTTATCCTAACAGGGAAAGGTGGTTTCTCAACCGAAGAAGTAGGAACAATAGGATCATTATAGGTGATAGTCTTTTCTTCAACTTTAATAGGTGCAACTACTTTTACTTCTATGGGAGGATAATATTTAAACCACTTCTCCTTGGGGAGATCAACATAGGCAGCAAAAGATTCACAAAAAGAAGCTACTATCTCAGAGTCAAGTCCATATTTAGTGCTAAATTTACGAAAATATCGGTATCCATAAAAGATTTAACACAATCAAAACTAGGTGTCATACCTGACTCCTTACCACTGTCGAGGTCCCAATCTTCAGAGTTGCGTTTAATTCTTTCCAATAAATTCCATTTGAATTCAATAGTCTTCATCATAAAAGAGCCAGCACAAGAAGTATCAAGCATGGTGCGATTGTTACCAGAAAGCCGAGCATAATTTTTTTGAATAATCTTTCTCTTGAGAGCTCATGATTGGGGCATGAATATAACATTGATTTAAGCCTCCCCTAGCTTGAGCGATTCTTTCTCCTTCGCGAGGCCAAAAATTATATATGTAATTGCGATCACGATGAACAAGATGCATAGGATAAAACTTCTGATGAAATTCCAATTTCAATCGTTTGTAATTCCAAGACCTCATATCATCACATAGCCTATACCATGTCGATGCATCTCCCCTCGAAGATAAAGGGAAGACCTTCTTCTTAACAACATCTCCGGGTACACCTACAAGCTTAAATAATCCACAAACTTCATCCACATATATCAGATGTTCATCAGGATGTTTTGTTCCATCTCCTAAAAAAGGATTAGCTAGCAGTTTTTCTATCATACCCGCAGGAACGTCAAAGCAAGTATTTTCATTTTCATTTTCATTTTTAGTAGGTTCAGTAGGTTGAGGAGCAACTCTTTGCTCTACTGGTCGGGGTGAAGATACCCCGAACAAGCCCCTCAGAGGATTACTTTCCATAGTAACAAGTGACAGTCGATTTCAGCACACTATATAAATTTTTCCTTACCAAATTCCACCTACCAAAGGCGCTTCACTCCCCGGCAACGGTGCCAGAGAAGAGTCTTGATGACCCACAAGTATAGGGGATCTATCGTAGTCCTTTCAATAAGTAAGAGTGTCGAACCCAACGAGGAGCAGAAGGAAATGATAAGCGGTTTCCAGCAAGGTATTCTCTGCAAGTACTGAAATAAGTGGTAACAAATAGTTTTGTGATAGGATAATTTGTAACGAGCAACAAATAACAAAAGTAAATAAAGTGCAGCAAGGTGGCCCAATCCTTTTGTAGCAAAGGACATGCCTGGACAAACTCTTATATGATGTAAAGCGCTCCCGAGGACCCATGGGAATATCGTCAAGCTAGCACTACAGAAAAAATACACTTCTGTGATGATACATGTTTGTCACAGTAGGTTGCTTTTTTTGTCATGCATGTACATCCATGACAAATTTATGACAGAATCAAGATAGTCATACTTGTGTTGTCGTACAAGTGTTCCATGACATTACCAAAATTATCATCACGGAAGTGTCCACTTCCATGACGATAAATCGCGCGTCACAGAAGTGCTTTTGTCAAGGGTGACCGACACGTGGCATCCACCGTAACGGAACGCCGTTAAGCTATCGGGTCGGGTTTTGGATCCGATAACCCGTTAACAGCCCCGACCAATGGGGATTTTCCACGTGTAAAATCATCATTGGCTGGAGGAAACACGTGTCGGCTCATCGTTGGGACAAATGTCAACCACTCATTGGACGGAAGGCGCCTATGATACGTCGACACGTGGAACGGCCCAACAGAGGCCCATTCCTGTGAAAAGGCCGACCTGTTTGACTTGGTCAAAAGGTGGCGGGCTGGCCCATGGAAAGCCTGTTAACGGCCTGTTCGCATATAGCCCATTTACAATCCGCTAACCCAAGGCCCATTATGCCCTATCCGAATTAGGCCCAGTAGCGTCATCTGGGCCATCCAATACGATTCCAGCCTGTTTTCACTTCTGGCCCATGTATGGCCCATGACGTCTTTCGGCCCATATGAGGCCCTATGTAACTCTTGGCCTATTAACGGCCCGTGGTGAAACTGGCCCGTAATGAACAGTGTATCACTTTACACCCATTAACGGCCCGTGGTGAAACTGGCCCGTAATGAACAGTGTATCACTTTATACCCATTAACGGCCCGTTATTTCGTGGGCCGTTTCTAGCCCATGTTATCTTTCGACCTTCTCAGAGCCCATTTATTCTTGGGCTCATTTCCAGCATTCGTTTACTTACGGCCCGTTACTGTCATTTTTTCTTGTGGGCCAAATTCAGCCCGTGGTTACAGTCGGCCCGTTTTCATAGCGTCATCAAATACGGCCTATTAACGATGGCCCGTTACGGTCGGCCCATGAACGGACGATTCCAACTCTAGCCCGTTTACGGCCATAATGCGGCCTGTTATTGGCCCATGTTTGGCCAATCGATCATACGGCCCGTCTAAGGCCCATTGATGATACGGCCCGTAGAAGGCCCTTGTTTCTACGGCCCATAGAAGGCCTACTGTTTCTATGGCCCGTAGAAGGCCCACTGTTTCTACGGCCCGTAGGAGGCCCAATGTCACTACAGTAAATATTAGCCCATGGTTATTGTGGCCTAGTTTTAAAAAATAGGTTATTGTAGCCACTAGTTAACCGCGGAAAAAGAACCGCAATGACTACAAGCAAACAAATAAATAAGACAACAAGGAAATAAATAAGCAAGCAACTAACACTAGGATATCACGGCTATTACAGATATTACATCCACTTGGCATCAAAGTTCGCCACCAGTGCAAATATAGGGAACAAAGCAGCATATCATATACACTGGCCGTCAAAATTGGCCACCAGTGCAAATAAACACGGCAGCAAAACAAGAGCATAACTGAAACAACTTCAGAAGATCTCAAGAAACGTTATCCTGGGTATCCACCATGCTGGCAATAAGCTTAGCAAGCTGATTAGCTTTGTCCTATTTGGCGCTAAAATCCTCCAACGCTTGCTGTTCCACCAGAAAGTATGCATATGAATGCTCCAGGGACTTCCGCAGTCCTTCTGCTTCTTGTCGCAGCACAGCTGATCGATGTCTTTCAGCTTGTAGTTGAGACTCAAGAAACCGAACTGATTCACACAGTGAGTAGTGGCTAGTAACTCCAACACTAAACCAAGACAGGATGTGTCACTATCCTGAACCTTATCTGCATTACTTACTTTACCGTTGCTTAATAAGGAACTCTTCCCCAATATTCTGTCAGCATTCTAAAAGAAGAAACAAGTAGACACATAACAAGTTTAGCATGTACTAGTATTTGAAACTCATTTCGGTGAACCAGTTCATTAGTAAGGTGGACAGGATTAAACTACCAAGTCTTCTATTGCCAAGTACTAGTACATAATAAAAGCATCAAACAAACATATATCTATGTCCTATGGTAGCAATGGAATCTTAAATTAGAACAGTTGTTCTTCAGGTTTAGGCACTTGTTCTACATGAACAGAGTACAATAAGACGCAAGAATATAATACTTAAAAATAGAAAATGAGCTCATAGCCCTTACCACATTCTTGGTTCGGGACCAGTACAGAACAAGGCGTTCCCAGTCATCGTCCAGTAAATGTGTCTCAGGAGAACGTAAGGGAATTTGATGAGTTTCTTTGCCGGTGAAGTACGTTTTCTTCAGGTAATTCCGATACTGCCACCAAGCATTCTTGAAGATAGCAGAGGTATTAGCACAGGTTACCTCATCCTGAGTTTCCAAATCGGCCCTTCTCTATAGATAAAAAATGGGAAAATTTGTTGTATTATAACCATCATGGAGGTAGGATGTATGGGACGAAGCAAAGTAATTGCCATGAATAACATTACTTACACATAACTCCTGGACAAACACCTGCAACTGGCATTTTCCTTCATCTTCAGTATAATATTTCCAAGATGGGAAGATACGCACATACGATGCTAAACTACGACTAGCTGGTTGTGCTTCCTCCACATGAATAGGCGTACTAACTGGTGGAGTTGGGGTTCGCCGTGATAGTACTGGCCCTATGGGCACTGGACCTTCCTTACTAACTGCTCTTGTTTGGGAGCTCTGTGGTGGAGATGGTGCTGAGTCAACAGGAACTGGGTTACTATCGGTTGGGGTTGGGGTTAGATTGGGTGAAGCGGGTTCTCTGTCCATCATAGTAGGGGTACAATCTGCGAGAGTTTGGGTTATGTGTGGTAGGGCTGGTTCTTGTGCATGTACAACCAGGGTGCTATATCCACCAAGAGGTAGCACTGTTTTATTTGAAGACCGTGTTTTTAGTCCGCTAGATACTGGCATCACCCGCTCCAATTCAAATGGCTGATAAACAGGAAACATAGTTGAATGTATAGACATTGTATGAGAGACAGATGCAATAGATAGTGTGGAAAAAGAGGGCATGAAATAGTTGACATGTATATTGTTTAACTAAAACGGATAGCATGACATAATTTCACATATAGGATGTCTATCTAAACTGGATAGCATAGCATAACATAATTCAAAGATATGATGAATAACTAAACAGGATCGCATGACATAATTCACCTACATTGTTGTGGAAACTGATCCACGAACACCTATGGGGATCGGCGGACCGAGCCCCTTTCGATTCGGTGAGGGCGGAGGTTGAACGAAGAGCGGATCAAGGCGGTACACGCGAGCAGTTTTACCCAGCTTCGGGCCGCACGGATGCGTAAAACCCTACTGCTGCTTGTTTGTGTGTATTGAATTCTTGCTCAGGAGCGATGGACGCTATCAGACTGAGCGTGGGAGTGTTTCTGGTGTTTCGAATGAGTCGAACCAACCCCCTTCTACGTTGCGCCTGGGCCTCCTTTTATATTCTCAAGGGGTCACCGACAGGTGGCAACATAGACGAGATGGGTAGAAATGGAAAGAGATGCGGTAGGTGCACCTACCGCTATTGTAGACACAGTGCACCCTACCTAACTCTGACGGCAGGGGACAAGAGCATTGAATGCCTGTCTGAGTTGCCTAAACAGTGCAAAAACTGACCGTTAGGAGCGCCATCGTTTGCCACGATGGCCTTCTCTTCATCTCCGCTTGCCACCGCGTACCACTGGCTGCACAGGCCCCCGCCACGCGCCCCTGAGGAAGCCTCATGGCGACACGCGGGCGGGTGAGCTGGAGCGCGGGTATGGGGTGGCAGCTCGCCCCCGGCGAGTACCTTGTCGGGGTCGTCGTCTTGTCGAGTCCAGAAGCTTGTCGCTCACCGGGCCTCGAGGTACCTTGGTTGGTCTTCCCGGCAAGCTCCTCTTGCCGGGGCCTTGTTGCCTTGCCGGAGCACGTGGCGCGTCGCGGCAAGTTCCTTTGGAGTGCCTTGGTGGGCCTTCCCGGCAAGCTCCTCTTGCCGGGGTCTTGTATCTGTCCTCCCTAGCAGGGCAGGATGCTCCTTGCCAGGAAGGTAGCTTGAGTCTTGCTTGCCAATGTAGCACTTGTCGGCGAGGATGGATCCTCTTTAGCGTAATTGCATACAGTCGTGGTCCATGCCCGGTGGTTAGTGTAGCCCTGGTTTTCACTACACCGACAGTAGCCCTCGGGCCCAGCTGCAGCGGAGAACTTCATGAATTCGACGCTGGAGACAGGACCAAACTTGGCATGGGCCATGGTTGTTGTTGCACTCAAAGGAGCTACAAACCCCCGAGCCTACTTCCATGGAAATTTTCTGGCAGAGAAATCTAACGTTCTCGATGCCGACTTCCGGCAAGCTCGTCGCCAGGAAGGCTTTTATCTCTAGCAGAGAACTTTGACGTTCTCGATGCCGGCTTCCGGCAAGCTTGTTGCCAGGAAGGCTTTTATCTTCAGCAGAGAACTTCGATGTTCTCGATGCCGGCTTCCGGCAAGCTTGTTGCCAGGAAGGCTTTTATCTTCAGCAGAGAACTTTGACGTTCTCGATGCCGGCTTCCGGAAAGCTTGTTGCCGGGAAGGCTTTTATCTTCAGCAGAGAACTTTGACGTTCTCGATGCCGGCTTCCGGCAAGCTTGTTGCTAGGAAGGCTTTTATCTTCAGCAGAGAACTTTGATGTTCTCGATGCCGGCTTCCGGCAAGCTTGTTGCCGGGAAGGCTTTTATCTTCAGCAGAGAACTTTGACGTTCTCGATGCCGGCTTTCGGCAAGCTTGTTGCCAGGAAGGCTTATGGCAAAGAACTTTGTCGTTCTCGACACCGGCTCCCGGCAAGATCATTGCCGGAAAGGCTTATGGAGAAGAACTTCGTCGTTCTTGACACCGGATCCCGGCAATATCGTTGCCGGAAAGGCTTATGGCGAAGAACTTCGTCGTTCTTGACACCGGCTCCCGGCAAGATCGTTGCCGGAAAGGCTTATGGCGAAGAACTTCGTCGTTCTTGACACCAAGAAGATTGGTCCTAAGGGCGTTGCCAGCCCCCGGGCCATAACTGCGTTTAAACATGACAAGTGATTAGCATCTGAAGTGCACTTAACTCACTTGCAAATTTTGACTTCTGCTACATATTCCCTATGCCTGCTGGAATGCTTTCCGGTGCGTACGATCCAGCCAGCAGCGCTTGAGGGAACGGGCCCTTAGCGGCTATTCGGGAACGTCGCCTCCCGGAAAGGTTTACCTTCTTGGTTCTAGCGCAACCGCACAAGTTGCCGAGCGGACTCGAGGCAACATGGAGCGCAACTAGCCCCGAGAAGGCTCCTTGGCATACAGGTCTATGCAGAAATCTCAAATAAATAGTGCATGCTATCTTCCTGTTCAACCTCTCTTTGTACGTTCACCCTACGCTTTTAGGGAACTTGTCGGCGCAGGCACCTTTATCCGCGAGCGCTGAGTGCGGGACGTCAGCAGCCTGTTGGCAGTGCCGCTACCGACAAGAAACCTTGTCGCAGCTAGTTGCAGCTCACATAAGTTGTTGAGCGGACTCGAAACAAAGTAAGGGCGCTAGCGGCTCACTTAAGTTGCTGAGCGTACTCGAAGCAAAGTAAGGGCGCTAGCAGCTCACTTAAGTTGCTGAGCGGACTCGAAGCAAAGTAAGGGCGCTAGCAGCTCGCTTAAGTTGTTGAGCGGACTCGAAGCAAAGTAAGGGCGCAACTAGCTACGAGTTGATTCCTCCGTGCACAGGTTTTCCATACAAAGAACAAGATCTCCGAGGCGGATAACTTTATATAGAAAGGAAATATCTAAAGTTTCGCATGACTTAGCTTTTCTGTTGTCGCACTGGCGTCGTTCTTTTGCTCGCCCGCTTCTTAGGAGCCATGACGATGAAGAACAGCTGACCCTTGACGTGGACGGAACAGCTGCCGCCGAAGCCCCCTACCTGGCGCGCCAAAGATGTCGGGGAAACTGATCCATGAACACCTATGGGGATCGGCGGACCGAGCCCCTTTCGATTCGGTGAGGGCGGAGGTTGAACGAAGAGCGGATCGAGGCAGTACACGCAAGCAGTTTTACCCAGCTTCGGGCCGCACGGATGCGTAAAACCCTATTGCTGCTTGTTTGTGTGTATTGAATTCTTGCTCAGGAGCGATGGACGCTATCAGACTGAGCGTGGGAGTGTTTCTGGTGTTTCAAATGAGCCGAACCAACCCCCTTCTACGTTGCGCCTGGGTCTCCTTTTATATTCTCAAGGGGTCACCGACAGATGGCAATGTAGACGAGATGGGTAGAAATGGAAAGAGATGCGGTAGGTGCACCTACCGCTATTGTAGACACAGTGCACCCTACCTAACTCTGACGGCAGGGGACAAGAGCATTGAATGCCTGTCTGAGTTGCCTAAACAGTGCAAAAAGTGACCGTTAGGAGCGCCATCGTTTGCCACGATGGCCTTCTCTTCATCTCCGCTTGCCACCGCGTACCCCTGGCTGCACAGGCTCCCGCCACGCGCCCCTGAGGAAGCCTCATGGCGACACGCGGGCGGGTGAGCTGGAGCGCGGGTATGGGGTGGCAGCTGGCCCCCGGCGAGTACCTTGTCGGGGTCGTCGTCTTGTCGAGTCCAGAAGCTTGTCGCTCACCGGGCCTCGAGGTACCTTGGTTGGTCTTCCCGGCAAGCTCCTCTTGCCGGGGCCTTGTTGCCTTGCCGGAGCGCGTGGCGCATCGCGGCAAGTTCCTTTGGAGTGCCTTGGTGGGCCTTCCCGGCAAGCTCCTCTTGCCGGGGTCTTGTATCTGTCCTCCCTAGCAGGGCAGGATGCTCCTTGCCGGGAAGGTAGCTTGAGTCTTGCTTGCCAATGTAGCGCTTGTCGGCGAGGATGGATCCTCTTTAGCGTAATTGCATACAGTCGTGGTCCATGCCCGGTGGTTAGTGTAGCCCTGGTTTTCACTACACCGACATACATGTTATCTAAGTAATCAGGATCGCATCATTTAATTCACATATGTGATTTATATGCTAAACATAGGGCATCCGATATGATGTCTGAACTAAGAACATGGTGTTGAATATTGTGTATATGATGTCTAAACTATGCAATGCAAGACACCGTATGCATGATATGAGCAGTATAACCGTGCCAAGTTAGAGCATACACCTCAGTGGGGGAATAGGACTGGTCATCTATCTCTGAATCCATCTCTGAGGAGCTATCGGGACCCAGCAAGAGATCTGCTTCGACAGGTAGCACTGTCTGCTCTGAAGGCCTTGTTTTCACTCCAGTTTTTTTCCATCTCCCACCCAAATGGCTGATTCACAGGAAGAGTAGTTTAATGTACAAACATTGTCGACAAATGGAAATGTAATGAAGAAAAGGATGGGCAAGATATCATTCAAATATATGATGCCTGGTTAAACAGGATGACATTGCACATTTCACATATATTATGGCTGGCTAAAAGACATGAGACTGCATAATTCCCATATATGATATAGAAACTAAACATGTGGCATTACAGAACATGTCTAAACTAAGCAGATGACATATATGATGTTAAAAGTAGGCACTGCAAGGCAACATATGCATGATATGACTAACATCATCATGCCAAGGTAGAGCAAACACCTTGGGGGGTAAATAGGAGTGGTCAGCGGCGTCCGAATCCGCCTCAGAACAGATATCTTCCTCTGGATTACAATTTGGAGAGGGGTGGGGAGGGTTTGCCATTGAACCCACCATGGAGCGATGTCTACATGACATTGTATTGCCGCGCAAAACTCTTCTCTTTTTCTCTACATGTTCAGCATGACTATGTACAATATCTGACATGCATACGAAAAAATATGGTGAGATTATGTAAGGAGAGCATGCAGAAATTTAGAGTGATGGTAACAACAAGTGGATCAATGTTTTTCCGTTGAACCAAAATAGCCCTAATGGATCGACGTGAATGTATAGTAATAAGTGATGCAACAAGTGTACAACCTCTTTGTCGTAGCTGTGTCGACCTCAGCATCATTGGGTTGGCCGCTGAAGCAGTTGAGGCAGAGGTGGCTGTCGGAGGTCTGGAGGAAGATCTGAGGAATCTGTAGATGGCGCCCAGGGCACTGCTCTGTTGTGACGGATCGTTCTATCGTTGGAGCAGCTCCGGTGAGCCGTAAGACGTCAAGGCTAAAGCAGCACAAGACAGACATCATCAATCTCAAGTGGGATTCTAATAGCATATCCAATATATGATGTAAAATGGATGTAAAATTAACATCACCAAAAACCACCTGACTACAACAGATGAGGTAAAAACTGTTGACTCTGAACTTAACTGTTGAAACTGAAATTTACTGTGGAATCTGAATGCTACTGTCGAAACTGAACGCAATGGTAGCAGCTTCAGGCACTGGGGCCTTGTTCTTCTCAGTAGCTGGGATGCTTCTTGTGTTCCTCTTTGGCTTTGGCTTTGGAGCTGGCTTGGCCTTGGAAGCAGTTGCCCCTGTTCTTATGGCATCACCCATCATCTTGGGTGCCTTAGGTGCTGGTGCAGCTACCTCTTCTTCTTCCTCCTCATCTTCCATGATGGAAGCCTTGCCAAGCACTCTGGCTACAGTTTTCTTCACCCTTTCTTTCCTCTTCTTGCCTTCAGCAGCAACTGGCTCAATGGGAGTGGGCTTCTCAGTTGAAGCTCTGGCCTTTGACATAGGCTGCCTGCCTGTTGGCCTTTTGATCTTCATCCCTGGTTTTATGCCCTATGCTGGCTCAACTCTCTTGGAAGTTGCTTTCTCTTCTGCCACATAATCCTCATCTTCTGAGTCTGAGGTTCTCTTCTTTCTCCGTCTTGTGGCAGCTTTAGGCAGATTGCTAGGGGTGCTCCTGCTGCCATCATCTGAGGAACTTGAGGGACTAGTGCCCTCACTCATCTGCACTTGCTGCTTCGACAAGTTCTGGCTATCACTTTGGTCTGACATGATGCAAACTCTGACTGCTGACCCTGTGAATAGGTTATAGATGAGATAGAGTGGATAAGCATCACAAAATGCAGAGATTTTTGCAAAAGAATAATTCAAAAACTTAGTTTTAGTTTCCCACTGAAAGCATCTCGGATCTACCAATTTCTAAACTCGGTGATACCGAAGCAGTTTTGGCACCTAAACTAGTGAAGTCGGTCAGACCGAGTCACAGTTCGGTGGCACCGATACTGCTAGGGTTTCACAGAGTTCCAAAATCGGTCTCACCGATAAGTAATTCTCGGTCATACCGAGTCTCACTTGTGCAATGGCATAAGCCAAATCGGTGGGACCGAGTTTTTCAACTCGGTGGGTCCGAGATGGTTTCGGCGGAAACCTAATCCTAAAATTTTCGAATTAAACCTAATCTACGAGTTCATTGACTGGATAGAAGTTTAACAAACGTGGCAAGAATCATGTTGATCACAATGTGCTAAGAATCGGATTGGGGAATAGCACAAAGATCGAGTCCATACCCTAGTTCGGCGGAGACTCGCTACGGCGGCAACGGCGGGGTTGAATTTCTGTTGACGGCGACGGAGACCAGCGACTGGAGGCGGCTGGCGGCGATGAGACGATCCGGAGACCAAGTTGGCAGAGCAGGCTATCGCGCGGGCGAAGGGGTTCGGAGAAATTTCCAAATTTTTGCCCGTGATTATATATAGCCCGACCCTGTCGGTGTGACCGAGTGGAACAACTCGGTGGCACTGAGATGCAAAACTGTATACAGTTGTTGCAACTCGGTGTGACCGAATGGTTCAAATCCACCGAGATCGAAAACCTAGATCAACTTAATGATCTCGGTAGGACCGAAAGTGGGGTATCGGTCGGACCGAGAATCATAAAGAGGTTTTGGAAGTTTAAGTCTATGACGAATCGGGGACTCCGAGCGCTCCTCACACAGAGTGGTTCAAATCTGACTTGATCGAATTTTGTGATGTAGCATGAATAGAGTTTGAGATGAGAAAAGCATAGATAGCTAGAGGAGGTTCTTAGGCATTCTTGTCCATCCACTTGGCAAAAGCAAATGAAACCAAACAATCAAAACAACAAGTGGATGTCCTCGAATGAGTAAAATATGCAACCAGCATGCTCACACAATAAGATGGCAAATGAAATATGTGACAAGGCATGCACAACCAATCCTAGCATCTATCAAGCAATTTGTGATGACAAGGTCATCTATATATGAGTATATTGACTTAGGAGTCAAGTGAGAACACTTGATCATAGGTCATACTCATTGTTTAAGCTCAAGTGGGGTTACCACTTTTACATAAAGCATTGTTGTGTTCACATCTTTAGAGTTGCTTTAGCTCAAGTCTTAGAGTAAAGCTCCCCCTAGATGTGATATCCCCCCTTAGAGGGATGAACTAACCTCGGGTTTTGTCGATGATGACTTCATGTAGATGTTGAAGATGTGGATGCTCAATGTTGATGTAGATCACTTGGAGCTATCCATTTGAGTGAATGGCACTTTCAATACCTACATGGGTTAGTCCCGCAAGGAACAAACAAGGATATCCATAGACATAGAGTGATGCACACACAAGATGATGTCCATGAAAACTTTTAGGTTACCTTGTCCCTTGTCTTACCAACAAGAGGGTTTGTGACTCCTTGAACTAGTGCAAGATGTGGAAGTTGATTGCACTTGTTCTTGCCAAAATGATAAGAGTGAAGTATGTTGGCGGAGTCACCCTCAAGAACTCTCTAGTTCTTCTTCTTTTGGATCCACACCATCTTGATGGGAATCCTTGGAGTTGTAGTCGTACTTGATGAAGTGGAACTTGAAGTAGTCTTGGGAATCCACTTGACTAAGGTCTTAGGAGCTTCTTCAAATGCATCAATTTCCTTGAAGCTTGTCCTTGCCTTTTTGCTTGTAGTCTTGTGGTGGAAGATCATCTTGAGCTTGTGTCCCCTTGAAAGAAGTATCATACTTCTCTTGTTGAGGAACGAACTTTGTCTTGGGGTATTGATCTTCTTCCCACTCAACTCCATTGGCATTTATTTTTCATTCAAAACCAACACCTTGATTCTTCTGGTGCGTTCCTTGCTTGCGCACAATTTCCTCGAATTGCTTACTCCCAGCAAGGCTTTTGTACACTCCTTTCTCTATAATTCCCTTCAATAAGCTATTTTCTTGCTCAAGTGTAACTTGGCTAAGAGAATCATTAGTGGAATCAAGAGAACTACTAGAAGCAACAATATTGGATTTAGCATGATCATTGTTACTGCTAGAGGAAGAATCTTTCTTGTTCTTGTTACTAGACTTGACTTGAGGCATGTAAGTGGATAAGAGTAAACGCTTGGCAATGTAAGAAGAACTTTTCTTGCGGAGATCATCATTGATTGCTTTTAAGAACTCATGCTCTTGCTCAAGATTGAGCTTTTCAAAGCGTAATTTCTCATGAGCTCTTAAAAGTTCTCGATGATCTTCAAAGATAGTTTCATGAGCTAACTTAAGAGTGTTTAGTTCTTTAGTTAGAGCCTCAATCTTCTCCTTATTATTGTCATTCGTTTTATCTTGCTTAGCATGATTAATTGACGTTTCATCATAGTATTCATCACTAGAGTTGTCAATAAGCAAACCATCACCTAACAAGTCATCTTCATCACTATTGAAATCAACATACTCGGGGTGTGTTACCTTAGGACCTTTGGCCATGAAGCATCTTCCAATTCCTTCATTTGGTGAGTCAAATATGTCATAGGAGTTGGTTGACACAAGTGCTAGACCGGCAACACCTTCATCTTGAGTATCTTCGGAGTCAGAGTGATAACTTCTCTTGGAGTGGCTGTCGGAGTCGGAGTCGGATACCCATTCACCAACATGAGCTTGATGTCTTCATTTTGTGTAGCTCCTTGATGATTTTTCCTTCCTTTCCGAATCCTTGCTTCTCCGTGAGTATCTTCATTCATAACGATCATCTCTACTCCTTCTCTCTCTTGGTGGTGATTCTTTGCTTCTTCTTTTTGGAGAATCTTCTCTTCTCTTGTAGGGAGACGTACACTCATTGGAATAGTGTCCGGGTCTTCCACAACTGTAGCAGTTTCGCTCTCGACTAGAAGATCTTTTGTCATTGTAGGACCTTGACTTGAAGCTTCTATTTTTGCTTCTACTCTTGTAGAACTTGTTGAAGTTCTTCATCATTAATCTCAATTCTTCATTGAAGTTTTGTTTCTCACTTGATGATGTAGGGGCTTCACATGAGGCTTTGTAGGCACCACTTGATTTGTTGTGAAGTTCCTCTTTATCCTTAAGTATGAGCAACTATTCTTCCAATCACCTCCGTTGGCTTGAGATCTTTGTAATTGGGCATCATTTGGATCAATGTGCACATGGTATCATATTTTCCATCCAAGGCTCTTAGAATCTTCTTGATGATGAATCTATCGGTCATCTCTTCACTTCCTAAGCCGGCAATCTCATTTGTGATGAGAGCAAGCCTAGAGTACATTTCAGCGACACCTTCACCATCCTTCATTTTGAACTTGTCAAGTTGACTTTGAAGCACATCCAACTTGGATTCCTTGACGGAGTCGGTACCTTCGTGCATATCAATCAAAGTGTCCCAAATTTCCTTTGCATTCTCAAGACGGCTGATTTTGTTGAATTCTTCGGGGCACAATCCATTGAAGAGAATATCACAAGCCTGAGCATTGTATTGCAACATCTTCAACTCATCCGCGGTAGCTTCACGGTTTGGTTCTTTCCCATCAAAGAAGTCACCTTGCAAACCAACACACACAATAGCCCAAACGGCGGGGTTATGTCCAAGAATATGCATTTTCATTTTATGCTTCCAACTAGCAAAATTAGTACCATCAAAGTAAGGACCTCTATGGTGATAATTTCCCTCGCTATCCGCCATACTCTCCTAGGTTGTGAAACCAAGGCTATGACCACCAAAAGCTATGGAGATCAAAGCAAATGGAGACCAAGGCTCTGATACCACTTGTAGGATCGAAAGTATGTCTAGAGGGGGGTTATTAGACTACTTGACCAAATAAAAACTTAACCTTTTCCCAATTTTAGTTCTTGGCAGATTTTAGCTATTGTAGGACAAGTCAAGCAATCATCACACAATTCAAGCAAGCATGCAAAGAGTATATTGGTAGCGGAAAGTAAAGCATGCAACTTGCAAGAATGTAAAGGGAAGGCTTTGGAGAATTCAAACGCAATTGGAGACACGAATATTTTTCCCGTGGTTTGGATAGGTGGTGCTATCCTACATCCACGTTGATGGAGACTTCAACCCACGAAGGGTAACGGCTGCGCGAGTCCACGGAGGGCTCCACCCACGAAGGGTAATGGTTGCGCGAGTCCACGGAGGGCTCCACCCACGAAGGGTCCACGAAGAAGCAACCACCCACGAAGGGTCCACGAAGAAGCAACCTTGTCTATCCCACCATGGCCATCGCCCACGAAGGACTTGCCTCACTAGCGGTAGATCTTCACGAAGTAGGCGATCTCCTTGCCCTTACAAACTCCTTGGTTCAACTCCACAATCTTGTCGGAGGCTCCCAAGTAACACCTAGCCAATCTAGGAGACACACTCTCCAAGAAGTAACAAATGGTGTGTTGATGATGAACTCCTTGCTCTTGTGCTTCAAATGATAGTCTCCCCAACACTCAACTCTCTCTCATAGGATTTGGATTTTGTGGAAAGAAGATTTGAGTGGAAAGCAACTTGGGGAAGGCTAGAGATCAAGATTCATATGGTAGGAATGGAATATCTTGGTCTCAACACATGAGTAGGTGGTTCTCTCTCAGAACATATGAGTTGGAATTGTGTATGTGTTCTGATGGCTCTCTCCACGAATGAAGAGGAGGTGGAGGGGTATATATAGCCTCCACACAAAATCCAACCATTACACACAGTTTTCCAATCTCGGTGGGACCGAATCAACAAACTCGGTCGGACCGAAAAGGTAAACCTAGTGACCGTTAGAGATTTTCGGTGGGACTGACATGCAACTCGGTAGGACCGATATGGTTAGGGTTTGGGCATAACGTAATCTCGGTGAGACCGATTACACAAACTCGGTGAGACCGAGTTTGGTAATAAGCTAACCAGAGAGTTGGTTAGGTAAACTCGGTGGGACCGATTTGCTCTTTCGGTGAGACCGAAAAGTTACAAAAAGGAAACAAAGAGTTTACACTGCAATCTCAGTGGGACCGATTCGCTCTTTCGGTGAGACCGAAAAGTTACGAAAGGGAAACAGAGAGTTTGCAATCCCATCTCGGTGAGACCGAGACCCCTATCGGTAGAACCGAATTGCTAGGGTTTGGCAGTGGCTTATGACAAGTGAAACTCGGTGGCGCCGGATAGAAAGAATCGGTATGACCGAGTTTGGCTTAGGGTTTAGGTCATATGTGGATATGGGAAAGTAGTTGAGGGTTTTGGAGCATATCACTAAGCACATGAAGCAAGAGGCTCATTAAGCAACACCTCATCCCTCCTTGATAGTATTGGCTTTTCCTAAAGACTCAATGTGATCTTGGATCACTAAAATATAAAATGAAGAGTCTTGAGCTTTTGAGCTTGAGCCAATCCTTTGTCCTTAGCATTTTGAGGGTTCCACTTTCACATCCATGCCATGCCAATCATTGAGCTTTCCTGAAATAGTCATCTTGGAATAGCATTAGCTCAATGAGCTATATGTTGTTATGAATTACCAAAACCACCTAGGGATAGTTGCACTTTCACTAGCACAAACACAAGCTTCCCCTCTTCTCTTGTCACCGTCCATGCCTCACTCCCACCACTCTTTTCATTGTTCTCGTACTCGCACACTCCTCCCCCTCAATATAGTATGCCTCTCGTACCACCTCCTACATGCATCCCTCTCTCTCTATCCTTCTCCTCGTGCCTCATTTGCTTCTAACACACACATGCATGTATACCGATCGATCTCCCAACATATACCTAGATCGACTTTAACTACCCCCCACCGATCGACGTACCTCACAAGTTATGTCTCTCCTTTCTCTTACAAAGGGCGATTGATCTTCCTATGTAGTTATGTCTGCTTACCACAGCCACATCGTCCCCCCTCATCATTCGTGCATGCCTCCTGGCCCGTCTCTCACACGCACGTGCACAGACAACAAGCAGCCATCTCCTCTCTTATTGATATTGCGGGCGTTCCCTCCGTTTGTCTAGCAAGCCTATCCCACCATTTGTTATAAGCAAATCCACTACCACCCCCTCCAACACTCTAGCTCTGTCTCTCTCCCAACCTTATTCATCTCCTGCACATATGCATGGATGTCGATCGATCTCCCTTAATACATGAGGCAGATCGATCTCCTTAATACATGAGGTAGGCCTCTCTCCTCCTCCACACATATACCAGCCATTATACCTCTATAGTTAATTGGGCCTCCCTCTTCCCCCACCACACACCGATAGTCGAGCGCTGCAGGTAGGTATCCATGCCATAGAGACAAACTGCACATGTCCCATCTCACGTTCCAGTAGGCCAACCACTCTATATCTTTGACATGGGCACACACAAATTCGATGGCACTCTTTATCGATCACGCGCGCACACACACACACACATCATCCCTCTCTTCGATTCTATGGACACCTCAAGCCGATGATACCCCCACTCTCTCTCGTGGATTGCCCCCTCTATATATGTTATATTCAGGACTCTATTTCACACACATTGCATGTGTTAAATTTTTTGATTGACCCCCCCCCCCAAAAACTCTCAAGAACCCACACACTATATCTCTCTAGGTTTGTATCTCTCTCACACAACCCCACGCAGGTGGTGTACGTATACAAGAAGAGAATAGGTGCACCGTGCACGTACTCACGCTTCGTGCCCAGCCACACCCGCGCGGGTACACGGTGGAGCTCATTTCTTTACGAAATGGCAGCCCACGTGCTAATTTGAACGCCTGTAGCGGTTGTTTACCTAGGGAGGTCGTGTACCATGCGTGCACGAAACAAAGTTCGACTTGACGCGTTGCCGCGTTATTTTTAAATAAAGTTATAGTGCTCAATGGCACGTACGCAGAATATAAAACGATTTTTATGGAGGAAAAGGTAGTCCGCTCTTCAGAGTATCTCACACAAGGCTCCAGTGGCCTCTCTCTCTCTCTCACCATTGGTCAGTGATCCGGCCGCATCCCGTCCGTCGGGGGAAAGGGAGTGCGGTGGCCTCTCTCTCTCTCACCATTGGTCACTGATCCCACCGCATCCCGTCCGCCGGGGGAAAGGGAGTGCGGTGGCCTCTCTCTCTCTCACACACCGTTGGTCACTGATCCGGCCGCATCCCGTTCACCGGGGGAAAGGGAGGAAGTGCATCGTTTCTCCGTTCGACGGCGCCGAGGCAGCACGTCCCGATCTGCGGTACACGCCGTTCTCTCTGACCAAGCTCCGGCGCGGCAGGGCCTACACCACCTGCTCGCAGATTCCGCCCGCCGCCGCTCACCTAGTTACATCCCGATGACCTCCAGGTATCCCCTCCGGCCTTGCTCCACTGCCTGTTTTCCCACATCGCTGCATGTGGATCTTCCATAGTTCTTTGCCCAAAACGTCGCTCGTCCGGCGTACTTTCCATATTGCATTATTGTCCTCACTCCATTTTAGACAAACACAACCGTGTTGTTATCTTCCCTTAGGACAAGGAATATGCTTCTGTTTTGTCGTCGCACGTGTCATCAACTGTTATTGGCCAGTAATTGTTTCCTTTCTACCTCTTTTTTTGCAAACAGGGCTATCCATTTCACGTCGTTGCTATTGCGACCTTTTGTTGAACTGCACAAATCACTTTTTTCTTAAGAGTGTTTTGTGCAGTTGTACTAAAATGTCACACGGGCAACGTCTCTACATTTCAGTGCGACTGCACAAAGGGAGATTGGTTTTGCTCTATCCTCCTCATCCAACTCCGAGCCTAATCTTCTCCAACTAGTTAGTCTTAAGAGAGACTGCAAAGGTGACTGGCTTCTATTTGTGTGTTTATTGTTTCATCAGCAGTCCTCTATTATCGTAACCACACTTGATATCTTTGGAACAAGGACGCTCAGCTCTATTTTAGTGGAACTGCACAAAATGATCAGAATGTTGCATGCTCCAGACAGCTACTTTTTTTCCCAACATGCCTTGTTGATTTAGATAGAGCTGGGGGGACGTTGCCGCCAATGAAAGCATGGATCAATTTTAATTTAACACCTTCTCACAACTTTGTCTTCAGTTGTGATGTAATTATTAGCTCTGATCTACTAATAATTGACATGCATTAGCAAGGAAGTTAGTTTTTTATTGTTTCCGAAAGAGCATCGACGGCAAGACACACGAAACAAAAGCTGAAAGCTCACACCATTGTACAATTTCATGTCGCTGGAAAATTATTTGTATAGTATGTCAATTATGTAAACAAATGATGGAAGCTTGATAGCATTGCCAGAAGCCTCTTCATCATCCGGGTCCATGTGCCATGCACAAAATTATACTCCTTCGTTCCTAAATTTTTGTCTTTTTACAAATTTCAAACGGACATATTTTAGAGTGTAGATTCACTCATTTTGCTTCGTATGTGTACTCCCTCCGTTCCTAAATATTCTATTCGTCTTAACAGAGATTTCAACAAGTGACTACATACGAAGCAAAATGAGTGAATCTACACTCTAAAATATGTCTATATACATCCGTATGTGCCAGTCCATTTGAAATCTCTAAAAAGACAAATATTTGAGAGAGAGAGTAGTCACTCGTTGAAATCTCTAGAAAGACAAATACTCCGGAGTATATTTAAGAACCGAGGGGGTAGTGCACAACCGCATGGGAGACTCAGCCCGGTTGTTGCGCCGCATTAATAGTGAGTAATGAGCAGTCAAATCATAAGCCCCACCTTTCCCACTGTAAGTTGCTCTGAAGAAGCAACCATCAATACGCTCTTCTTTGAATTCGCTCATACTACTCTATCCGTCACTGTTTATACAGCGCGCTTCAGAAAAAAGAAAAAAATCTGTGGGACCAAGGCGACTAGCGATCAACCTGAAAAATAGCATTGGTAGTTATAGCACGACGTCTATTACTAGAGGGAATAATGCGTACACACATGCATGTAGTGCTTCCACCCCGGGTACACACATGCATGCACTCCGTAGTAGTACAGTACATGGAGAAAAAATTGTGGACTTGATTGCGGTTACCACGCCCTAATTAATTGAGCATTGTACCAAACGCGTCTAAAGTCTCTCTGGTGGTGGAAATGCATTGAGAGAAATGCATCATAATGAAGCGCACCCTGTAAACTGTGACGGAGGGTGGAGTAGTATGAAGGTGCAAAACCAAGTATGCGTACTATTGCACTTGGCTCTTCACCCCTTCGTGAAGTCGAACAATGATGGTACTCGGCATGTTGGGTACTACAGTGTATGCCTCTGACAATCTGACACCGAATGGACTGATGCATGTCCACCGAGGGTAGGTTGCATTAGTCAAAAGGCGTAAGCGAGCTTCATCTTGTCCTGCAAGCTTCTCCTCGTTCTACGAGTTGACGGGACACACCAAAAAGTAGTGCTAGTCCATACTCCCTCCTTTCCGGTTAATATGGCTTAATCTTTTTTGCGGGTAAATGAGAGAGCTCTATTTGTATATAAGCATTCTTAGGACGATCAACCAAGACACTGCTCACTAGGAAGCGAGGTACCCCGCAAAAAAAAAGTAGGAAGTGAGGTGTTTCATCAAGACAGCTCTCGGCCACATTCAAAGTGCAGCAAGCATGGTTCGCACGAAGATGCGCCGCAAGGTTTGCTGACCTGTTTACATGCTGAATAACAAAAAAAGAGGAAATATTATCGAGCGCTACTATTTGTAACAGGATATGAGCCAAAATTAAGCGAGAATTGTGGCGAGTGTTCCATGCAATCAACTTCCATTATCATAGGCGAGAACCCTCGAAGAGAACCAAATGTGTTGAAGATTGCTTTATCACATTTTAAAATTATAATAAGAGTGCAGACACTCCTCCATCTGGTTCCTAGTACTAGTACCTTTATGGACTATAGTAGTAGTACTAGTAAACTTTGCGCTTGGCTGTTTGGGAAGTCGAACAATAATAGCACTAGTAGTATAGTGTATGCTTCTGGCAATCTGACACCGAATTAACTGTTGCACGTCCACCGCCTGAGCGAGGGAGAGCTTGCATTAGTCAAAAGTTTCTCCTTGTCCCGTGAGCCACCGCGCGCAAGCTTCTCCCGCCCTGCAACCTTCTCCTCGTTCGGCAAGTTGACGGGACACAGCAAAGTAATGCTAGTCCATGCTGCCTCCTCTCCGGTTAATATGTCTTAATTTCAAACGAGATAAATACACTGTCTGTCACTGTATATTTGTAAAAATACGGTCAGTGGACTTCATAATACGCTCATTGCGCTCAATATATATATTTTCCGGTGTTCATATGGTCACTAGCTCACCCTGACTGAGTATGTGTGTGCATGCACGTGTAGGTTAAGCACTTGCGTGTGTGTTCCGTCGTGTGCTCGGACATGCATGCATTAGGGCGTCACGCGCATTTTTGCGTCCATGTGTACGTGTGACTGTTGCATACACGTAGGGGGAGTACGTGTAGGGGCCACTAAGGAGCAGTCAAATCACACAGTAAGTTAGTCGGAAGAAGCAACCATCATTTCACTCTTGAATGACATGTACGCAATATAAAATGGTTGATATGGAGAGAAAAAGAAAACCACTATATATACACTAGTAGGAGCCTAAGCTACAAGCCTGCTTGCTTAGGTTGCTCTCTTCACGAGCATAGAACGACGGGCCTAATCCCGCAGCTGGGGGAAGGGAACAATGTTCTGCGTAGACGCGGTCGACATCGGTGAGGGAGAAAACCCACAGTCGGTGCGTCCCAATCGGGGGTCACCGCGGTATGGGCCGATGCCGCGTCCCAACCGCCCATCTAGCTACAGCCCGACGTCCCAGGTAGTCCATCTTCCTTTTGGAGCCGGCTTGCTCCACTGCCGTAGCTCCATCTCCATGTCAATCTTTCTCTACTTCTACCGGCTTCTACTTGTGATGAGTTTATGTCTCATGAACTAGTGCCAGTACTATTATTCTAATCACACTTCTTCAATATCTTTGCCATCAGGGATGCTCAGGTCGATTTTAGTGGAACTGCACAAAAGCATCGTATGATCCGAGGGTGCCAGCCGTCTTTCCTTTGACAGGTTCTACCTGGCCAGGAAATTAAATCATGTTTAGGTTTTAAGTCGTAGTGACCCCATCAGTAGTTTTTCTATCGTACACGCTCTCACAACTTTTTTTCTTTAGTTGTGAAGTAAATATTTGCTATGATCTGTGAATCATTGAGATGCATCAGCATGTGTGTTAGTTTTCCTTTGTGTTTGTTGGAATGTTGTAACGGGGCAACCTTGGAATAGGAATGAAAATGGAGTGGAAAAGTTTTCGTTTTTCTGGAGAAAAAATGAAATGGAGAGAAACTAACGTTTCATTTTGTTGGATCACGCCATTGAGCAAAACCAGCGTTTAAATCACGTCTGTCGTGTTCATGTCTCACCCTCCTCCACGGCTCGACCCCACATGGTCGCTCGGCATGCCACTCACCACAAACCGAGTAATATACCATAACTTTATTGCCTGCTTGTCGATGGATCGCACCATGGAGTATTAGCACTACTAGAAGAGATTGATGAGTCGGGGGAGGACAGCTAGCTGTAGCACGGACTCCCAAGAACTTACTACTGGAAGAGATCGCACATGTTGTAGCCGGCTATTGCGACCTTTGAACGCGGAGCAGCCGCGTGCACCCGGAAGCGGCACGAGCGACGCTCTCTCGGCCGGCGCGCCGCAATCAATGTCGGCGCCAGTGAAAGGTCGCGTCCGCTCTGGCCGGGCATGAATGTGGCACTGACCGTTTCGGGCGGGAAGCACGCACGGGTGATGAAGAGGGTTTGGGTTGGTCAGGACCGGCCGTGGCAGCGGTCCGGACGTGCGCAAACAAGAGATGATGTACGTTAATATTGCTGCGTATATAATTAACAACCTAAATAATGTGCCAGTTGGACAAATATGATTGGAGATGGAGATGGAAATGGAATTTTACGTAAACAGAGATATGTATGTCTATGTCTATGTGTGTGTGCGCGACGACTCTCACGACCTGGAAGCGGGGGCGTGTTTTTGATCGAGTTTTCTTTCTTGGTACGTTAGAAAATCAGTTTCTCTAATTCACATCTAGATGTTATTTAAGGATATCACATCTAAGCTCCCACAAGTATATAATGTAGCAACAAGAAAAAAAAACTAGGAAAAGACCACAAACAGAGTGGACATCAACTTATATGTGACATAACTATGTCACATCTAGATGTGTCCTAGACAGACCCTTCAAAAATTGTCCGCCAGTTTTCGTTTCTTTTTTCCGGGAACGCGCGTATTATATTTAAAACCACTGCTATGGAGAGATTTTTTACTCCATTATAGCCTCTTGTTTGATAGAGTTTCTCATGTCTCGCTCTCTCACCCTCTCCATATCAAAAAAAGATGACAGTGTCCACTCTATCTCTCTTCTCATCGGTGGTCACAGATCCGGCCGAATCCCGTCCACTGCGGGAGGTGAGGAGGTGCAGTGTTGATGTTGTCGTCGTCGGTGATGGAGGAAGCCGATGCGCACCGTCCTCTCGGAGCCGGCGCTGGCACGGACGAAGATCCTCCGCGCCCTTGTTCGCTGCCGTCGTGTGGGCAGATCCCGCCCGCCCGCCTAAACGACATCTCGCCCACCTGAGGTACTCCCTCCTTCCATCTATATAGGGCGTAATGAGATTTTTAAGACCGCCTTTGACTATTGACAAGATTAATAGTACATGACATGCACAATGTGAAAATTATATCATTGAAAGAACCTTTCACAAACGAATTTAACGGTGTGCTTTGTGTAAGTTGCATGTCATATATCATTGCTCTAATATTTGGTCAAAGTTAGCATCGAAAAACGCATTAGGCCCTATATAGATGGAAGGAGGGAGTATAACTTCTTGTACTGGTCCAGCTCCCCAGGTCGCTGCGTGCGGGTTTTCTTCTATGCGACTACTCCCCAGCTCCCCATGCATAGTAGCTAGGGTTCATCGGCTGGTCCAACATCACCTACTAGTACTATTATAGAGGAAATGCCACTCAAAAAGTTGTCCTGATTTATGCCTCGGTGGAGGTATACATGTTGTTTCGACAAAAAGTACATGGTGGTTGTGCGGTCATTGTCCATATGGTGGTAGTACTATCACTGGTTAAATGAAGAAATGCTTTTTTTTCTCGGGTATACTGGTTTAGTTCCCATCAAGATAATTATGATGCTTCTGTTTGTTGGTGTACTTTTCATTAATTCTTATTGACAATTGAGATGTCGTTGCTAACCCTTTTTTATATTTTTGGAAACAACGATGCGTGTCTCCATACCTGGGCATGTCTTCCTCAATTTTAGTGGAACTGCACAAAATTGGATGGCCATTGTTGTTCCGCCTCACTATCCTCTGGCACGTGGTTCTTCCTTCCTCGAGCTTGATTACTGAGAAGAAATAGACCACAATGAGGATTTGTCAAACTTCTTAGGTGCCTCACCCAAACTTGATGCCAAATGGATGATGCATCACCACGATGACCTATCGATGCTCATGGTTACGCCTCATGGTTGCGTCGGTTGGTGAAGCTGATCGATTTTTGACAAAAAACAAGTTGTCTTCCATCAGTGATCTTTGCTTGTTACGCACAAAGATGATATCCTTCGTCAGTTCACCTTGGTTGCGTTGGAGACGCAGTCGTCTTTCACGTTGGTGCAATTTTCGCTAGGGTTTTACGACAGGTGGGCCCAAAATGTGGCTGGCTCACCTGTCATACAGCCAAAAGCAGGTGTAGTGAAGGCACCGGAGCTTAGTCCGTACTACAGTAGTATATATATAAGCGGGAGCCTCAGCGCTTGTTCGCTAGGGTTTGCACTCTCCACATGCTCGCCACACTACATATATGTTACTCCCTCCGTTCCGAATTACTTGTCTTAGATTTGTCTAGATACAGAGGTATCTAGCACTAAAATGAGTCCAAATACATTTGCTAGGGTTTGCTATATTCACAGTCTCTTACCCTCTCTTCACCAGATCAAACAAGACTGTGTTGGCCTCTTGTCTCTCTCTCTCCCCCCTCACAGCTGGTGAAGGAGGCGTCAGTATCCCGTCGCACCGGGAAGGGAAGGAGGTGCAACGTTCACTCTATCGCCTTCGGCGAGGGAGGCAATCCACTGTTGGCTGCGCTGTTCTCTTTCACCCAGCGCCTGTGCGGGAGGGCCACCGACCCCTTCTTCCTTGCTGCCGTACTTAGTGTGGGCAGATCCGGCCTCCCGCCGCACGCCTTGCCACATCCCGACGACCCTAAGGTATAAGTTTCTTTGAAACCGTCGTTGCTCTAGCTGCATGTGGATCTTTTTCGATCTGTAGTCGAATCTAGGTCTTGGTTCAAAGAGGAATGAAGGGTGCGGTGGGCTGGAGCAAGAATCTAGGACGTGGTTCAATGAGGAAAGGAGGGGCAGAAAGTAGTATAGACTGGCTATCCAGCCGCTTTGTAGGTCAAAAAGGGAAAAAGGGGGTAACCCAATACACACATCTATAAGGAACCGATCTCTTTGTTGAAAAGGGAAAGAAACTGGGGGGTCAGGTAGTTTGTGCACGACTAGATTTGCTGCCCTCACATAGGAAGAAGGTTTAAAGAGAACAAATATGGGACCAACGCATATATGCTGCTTGGCTACATACTCTGCATCACCCATTTATACGTGTGGACGCACATGGTGCTGGCATGTCCCATGCAGCTATTTTGCTGTTGTTAATCTCAGAATTAACTACTGACCTGTTTTAAAAGAATTTCTCTGTTAATATGGATCAATGCAACTGTTTTAGAAATGCCACTGTCCTATACTTTGTTTTCCATCAAGATAAGGTAGATGCTTCTTTTTGTGGCCGCATGTTTCATCCTCCTTTATTGGCCAGTAATTGTTTTCTTTTTTGCCTCTTAAAACATGGATATCTATTCAACTTGTTGCTATAGAAAACTTAAATGTCACGCCGGCAACTTTGCTTGATTTCAGTGCAACTGCACAAAACTTGATTGGATTTCCTATTCATGTTGGTAGATTCGTATTTTATGTTGGTCGTCTCATGAAAGGTCAGTACAGGCCTTCATCCACGTGATTGTGCAGTGTGCTTTGAGATGCTGTGCTACTTGTATTGGTATTGTTTTAAATAAATGATGAATTGAAGCTATTGTATTGCTGTCTTTTCCCATTAAGTAGTGAACAAAAATGGGACCAATCCAGACATGATGCTTGTTGCTTTCTTACAACAAATTCAGCATCACCCCCTTTATAAGCCAGTAATTGATGCCACTCTTAGAATTAACTACTGAATCTTATTTCAAAACTGCAACACTAGTTAGGGATTGGCGGGATTACCATTTTTGTGGCCGCATGTTTCATCCTCCTTTATTAGCCAGTAATTGATTCCTTTTTTGCCTCTGTTTATACAGGGATATCTATTCAACTTGTTGCTATTGTGACATTTTGCTTCTCTACGCGAAACACTTTGCTTGATTTCAGTGCAACTGCACAAAACGAGATCGGATTTCCTATTCATGTTGGCAGATTCGTACGTGATCTTGTGTGAGTCATGACAGGTTGGTACTTGCCTTCATCCACATGATCGTGCAGTGTGTTTTGAGATGCCGTGCTACTTGTATTGGTACTGTTTTAAATAAATGATGAATTGAAGCTATTGTATTGCTGTCTTTTCCCATTAAGTAGTGAACAAAAATGGGACCAACCCAGGCATGATGCTTGTTGCTTTGTTACAACAAATTCAGCATCACCCCCTTTATAAGATTTGTCGTTCTTTATACATGTTGAAACAAGGCATTGTTAAGATAATGTCTCAGTCAATATGAATGAATCACACTGATGGAGAATTGCTACTCTCTTGCTTTGTTTCCCATTAAGATAAAGTAGATCAGTAGATGCTTTTCTTCTGGGAGTACAAGTCATCAACCGTTATTTCTTAGTAATTGTTTCCCTTATACCTATTGTTGCTTACAGGGATATCAAAATTAAAGCTCGGTTTTATTCCGACTTCGATTTTAGTTGAACTGCACAAAAGGAGCCAATGTGTAAGGCAAACTGCTGCATTACTGGGTCTAGTTGGTTGTTCCACTTTGCAGAAAGAAGCAGTCACTGTTGCGCTACATTACAGAAGGAATGACTGAGAAGCTTTATAGAGTATTATTAGACACCGGTGACATGACTAGTCTGCAGAGACCATTGGCAATTTAACAATACGTGGAGTGCCCTGGGCAAAAAGTGCCCAAACAAGTATAAAAGCTACGACAGGACTCCACGATCATAGGCATTACATATTTTGAATGGGAAAAGCTTGTCAAAGTTTAATCATTGATGTTAGCAAGAAGACGTTAGTTTAATATATTGGAATTGGAAAACCTTGTCAAAATTTGCTCATTGCTATTAGCCAGAAGACATGTATTTGATATTTTTGAGTGGGACGCCCTTGCTGTGAGCAGCGTCGAGTGTTTTTTCCTACTCCTGTGTTCAGTTTAGAAGTAAATAGTTACTCTGCTGAGATATTCCTGTGTTAAGAGTTTGTTCTGAATATTGTCTATGTAATGCCAGGCCTTGTGTTTGATTGCAAAGTTGAGCTTGGAATGTTGTGGCATGCGGCATCACGAGCTGTTCACTGTGCCTCTTGAGAATAATGCTTCGTATTGTTTTGCATGTCGATCTAATGCTAGTTATTTGCTTGTTAAGAAGATCATCTTCTTCTGTTGTTTCCGTGCTTAAGAAGTTCATCGTCTGATGTTTCATTCATAGCCTATACGACAAGTTGGGTAGGTTATACGTGAAACCATATGATCTTCCGACCAACTCATGATATTAGGCCGTGATTGGATCGTCGTTTTCCAACCAAAACCGCTTGTAAAACTGACGCTTGTAAATTAAAGCAGATGGTCTCGGGCGAAGGCGCTTGGTTGGTCGATTTCGACTAGTAAAATATCGGAAGTACTTGACACACGATAAAAACACTGAACGACACTCGGACGATTGCTAATGCAGCCGTTAGCTACTGTTTTAGCCTTGCCCATGGATGGCATGATACGCACGTCGTGCATGTATCGTTTGGTAATGTCGTCCATATAGCAGTGCTCGTAAAATATACACTGGTCTCTCAAATTACACGCGTAACCCGCCGGTTTTACTTACAGACCTCGGGCCCTCGGTTTCATTACGCCTGTATTTTACGCATTGCTTTCGATGACGAGTAAATTACACTTGTATGTTAATACAGGTTTGAAATAAACTAGAGCTCCCAAGCGCGGCCTTACCGTTTCATGCTGTCTCAGTTTCTCGAAGGTGCTCATAGGTGTCCGATGATCCTGGCTTCCTGAATGAGTAGCGGGCACTGTATCAGACCATCCATAGGGCCTGGGAGGCCCTCTCCGTTGTCCTTCGAGTTGTTGCGCTCGCCGTGGCGCCGAGCATTGTTAACATCGTCAACGAACATGAGGATTCAGGAGATGACTTTATTTTGACTGGATGACACTAGGGATCCACTAGGGCCATAGCCGTACGTAGCAGGTGCCTCCTTATTATGTACAACTATTTTTTTGCTTTCTCCTGGTTTCATGACATCATGGTCCCACACCATTGTCAACCTATGTAGTCAATATAAACGAGAGAATTGCACAAGGTGCGGCCGACAGCTGGGACCAAGCAGCTCGAGCAGTATTTGTGTTTTTGAGGCATGAGCACTGCAGAGTTTTTCTTGGCGATGATTTCGTTGTTGTTCAGAGGAGAGCAGGGTATTAACTGGGCGGGCTGTGGCCCGTCTAGCCCAGGCCAGATATCCAGCCCAGATACTAATTTTTTCAAGATGAAAATGGCTAGCCCAGCTATACATCCTTTTGAGGAATACCCAGGCAAGGTCAACTTGTTATTCTCCGCCCCGCTGGGCTGCAAATCTTTCCTAGGAGGGATGCATTAGGCTTAACAGGAAGATGGGCTTTAAAAAATAATAAATGGGATGTAATTATAAAAACTGGGCAGTAACTATAAAAAAATGCACCAAACACGAAATTAGTTTATAAAATATTATTTATGGATTTTGAAAATCTTAAATTTTCATTGTTGCGCGCGCAATGTTTCATTGGATTTTTACGTAATACAAATTTATATTTAATCTGACTAGAAATTTCGGGATAAAAATATTTCGGAGCCCATCAAAATGTGGGAAATTTTATTGAATTCTGTCTTCAACGGTTGGTTGAAATTATTAATCATTGTCCTATCTAGAAAATGGGCTGTACTTTTAACAAACTGTAAATGGGTTGTTGTAAATTCCATTAGAATTCCAAAATGGGCCATACATTCTTACAAAACGCAAATGGGCTATAAGTTCTCTGCCACACACTTGTGGGCCTACTAAGTGACGCGTCCCCTAAAAAAAATAAGTTGACGCATATGCAAGGCTTTGCCAACTTATTATAGTCAACACACGGTTCTAGCAGCAGTGGCTGTTGGATGTCTATCCAATGGATGTCGTGCTTCTTCTTCAATCTCGGATATTCTTACCTTCGGCTGCCCAAAAAATGATTTCTCCCCCTGACATCTGGTGCGCACCATTTCGGAGGCTGGCCTGTGGGCCTACTAAGTTGGAGCGTACCAAGGGCTTTGTCAACTTAGTCAATAATAAACATTTATAGCTTCAGTGACCGTACGATGTCCATCCAACGGCCGTAGTGCTTCTTCAACCTCTGGTCTTCTTGGTCCAGCCGCCCAAAGCAGCGCCGGTCGTGCCGCCTGCTCCTCCCTCCCGTGGCCGGCTGTGCTGCCACGAAGGCCTCACCGCCCCCATACTACTCCCACCGCTGGACAGGCCATCCCTCCACTCACCCACACCCCCTGTTATTCTGCGGCGACGGCAGCCACCGTAGCCGAACCAGTGAACCCTCATACTCCTCTCCGCACGGGCTTCCACTGCTGCGTCTTCCCCGGCTCCGCGTCGTCCCCTTCCTAGGCCTCGCCATTGTCCAAACCACCGCCCTGGTGCTCTCGGCACGGCGTGGTCAATGTGGTCAATGGCCAACTTCCATCGGAAGAGTACTGTACGTGGAGAGGCTGACAACTGGGTCTAGGCGGCCGCAAGGAAGTGCCTCCTTATTACGCGCACAATAAGTATTCCTCCACCTTACAGCAGGGACCCACCGGATGGGCCACCTTATTTCACGAAAAAACATTTCCCCCCTGACTGATCGGACCCACCGGACGGGCCAGCGTATTTTGTGAAAAAAACGTTCCGCCCGCTGTCAGCTCGGACCCACCGGAAGTGCCTCCTTATTACGCACAAAAAAATGAATACTCCCCCTGCTAGTTGGGACCCACCATGGTGGGAGGCTGACTTGTGGGCCTACTAAGTTGACTGGGACGGGGGCCTTTGTCAACTTTAGTCAATATGAATGATTCTAGCTCCAATGACCGTACGATGTCCATCCAACGGTCGTAGTGCTTCTTCAACCTCTGGTCTACTTGCTCCAGCCGCCCAAAGCAGCGCCGGTCGTGCCGTATGCTCCTGCCTCCCGTGGCCGGCTGTGCTGCTGCGGAGGCCTCACCGCCCCCTACTATTCCCATCGCTGGCCAGGCCCTGCGGCGACGGTAGCCTCACATCGCAGCCGAACCAGTGAACCCTCATACACCTCTCCGCGCGGGCTTCCACTGTCGCGTCTTCCCAGGCTCCCTGTCGTCCCCTTCCTAGGCCTCGTCGTCATCCACCGCCCTAGTGCTCTCGGTGCAGCATGGTCAACGTGGTCAAGGAACGACTTCCATCGGACGTGGACTGTACGTGGAGAGGCTGACAGCTGGGTCCACGACCGCAGCAAGGAAGTGCCTCCTTATTACATGCAAAATAATTATTCCTCCACTTGACAGTGGGGACCCACCGGACGGGCCACCGTATTTCGGGAAAAACGTTTCCCCCCTGACTGCTGGGACCCACCAGCTACACCTTCGCACGCAAGGAAGTGCGTCCGGGCAAAAAAACAAAACGATTCGCCCCCCTGACTACTGGGACCCACCAGCTACATCTTCACTTGCAAGGAAGTGCATGACAGTCGGGACCCACCTGGTCGAAGCGTACGTAGAGTTGTCATTCTAGTCGCGAACGTGTACATACATATATACTGGTCGATGTAGAGGCGCGCACGTGTCGTAGTAGAGGCGCGCACGTAGCATGTACACGTACGTACAGCGGCCAGGGTGCAAGAAAGAAAATATGACCACGTATGTGTACATACGGGCAGGGTCTCGAACGCCTACTCACGCATACGTATGGCCAGGGCTCGTGTACATAGCTGGGTCGGAACAGAGAAACAACGTCGTCGTCGTGTTCATGGGGAGGCAACGGAATGCATCGTGTTCATGGGGAGGCAACGGAATGCGTCGTGTTCATCGGGAGGGCTTGGACGGAACATGCGATGGAAACGAGGCCTGGCGTACCGCAGAACGGAGGAAACGGCCTTATGTTTGACCGGCCACGTTCAAAACGGGATCCTGTTCATCGGGAGGGGTCTGGCGTACCGCAAAATGGAGGAAACGGACCTCCTACGGTCGAAACAGGGGTCCTGTTGATCGGGAGGGGTGTGGCGTACCGCAAAACGGACGAAACGGACTTGTGTTGGAGCGCTACGGTCGAAACGGGGGTCCTGTTCATCGGGAGGGGTGTGGCGTACCGCAAAACGGGACTCCATAGGATACTGTTCATCTCCACCGTCGACCCCCTCCAGCCTCCACGAGCTACTGTTCATCCACCGTCAACCTCCTCCAGCCTCCACCTGCGACTGTTAATCCACGGGCTCCTGCTCATCCAGCCTCCACCACACGCTACTCCACCGGCTACTGTTCAACCACCCCTCTCCACGGGCTCCTGTTCAACCACCCCTCCACGGGCTACTGTTCATCCTGCCCTCCACCGTCTACTGTTCATCCTGCCCTCCACGGGGTGGTCCTGTTCATCCAGCCCTCCACGGGGTCCTGTTCATCCAGCCCCAACCGGCTCGATCGATCGGGGTCCTGTTCATCCAGAGGCAACACCACGGGGTCCTGTTCATCCACCCCCACCGGGAACTATTCATCCAACCCCCCCTGCAACGCTCACTGTTCACCCAGAGGCAGCATCGATTGGCTTCAGTTAGCAGCAGTAGCGAAGGAATCGCTCGATCGGGTTCAGTAAACAGCCATCGATCGATTGCTCGGGTTCAGTAACGCGTAGCTAGCCTGTAGTGCAATCGCTCGGGTTCTGTTAGAGCCCAACGCCTCGCTCGGGTTCAATTAGAGCCAACGCCTCGCACACACGCGCGTACGTGTACAAGAGAAACGCGCATCGCTCGGCCCCCGACCTCCCACCGTAACCGGGAACTCCCCAAAATTTTCCTCCCCCTCGCTTCTACCATGGGTTTTCCGTCATGGACGGCCCAAAGAATGTCATGCAGCTGCGTCTCGGGCCTGCCCAGGACGAAAAGCCCATTTTCTATCATGATGTTTTGTCAAAGAAGTAGGAGCCCACCACATCTATGATGATACCGGGTTTTGTCACAATTATCGTCATAGAAGTGTCATATGTATGACACAAAAAAAATTTGTTCGACCCAAAATGTCACGGATGTGTCTTTTTTTGTAGTGTAGTTTTCATCACGTTCATATGATTCGCGTTCGGTACTTTGATAATTTGGTATGTGGGTGGACCGGTGCTTGGGTGCTGCCCTTACGTGGACAAGCATCCCACTTATGATTAACCTCTATTGCAAGCATCCGCAACTACAACAAAAGTATTAAGGTAAACCTAACCATAGCATGAAACATATGGATCCAAATCAGCCCCTTACGAAGCAACGCATAAACTAGGGTTTAAGCTTCTGTCACTCTAGCAACCCATCATCTACTTATTACTTCCCAATGCCTTCCTCTAGGCCCAAATAATGGTGAAGTTTCATGTAGTCGACGTTCACATAACACCACTAGAGGAGAGACAACATACATCTCATCAAAATATGGAATGAATACCAAATTCACATGACTACTAATAGCAAGACTTATCCCATGTCCTTAGAAACAAAAGTAACTACTCACAAAGCATAAACATGTTCATAATCAGAGGGGTATTAATATGCATATAGGATCTGAACATATGATCTTCCACCAATTAAACCAACTAGCATCAACTACAAGGAGTAATTAACACTACTAGCAACCTACTAGCACCAATCCCGGGCTTGGAGACAAGAATTGGATACAAGAGATGAACTAGGGTTTTGAGATGAGATGGTGCTGAACATGTTGATGGAGATTGCCCTCTCCCGATGAGATGAGCGTTGGTGAAGACGATGGCGATGGTTTCCCCCTCCGGGAGGGAAGTTTCCCCGGCAGAACAGCTCCACCAGAACCCTAGATTGGTTCCACCAAGGTTGCGCCTCGTGGCGGTGGAGTTTCGTCCGAGAAGATGGCTTATGATTTTTTCCCATCGAAAGACTCCATATAGCAGAATATGGCCATCGGAGGGCCACCAGGGGGCCCATGAGGTAGGGGGGCGTGCCCAGGGGGGTAGGCCACGCCCCCACCCTCGTGGGTAGGGTGTGCCCCCTGGTGAAGTTCTTGCTCTCAGTATTTTTTATATATTTGGAAAACATCTTCCATGAAGTTTCAGAACTTTTGGAGCTGTGCAGAATAGGTCTCTAATATTTGCTCCTTTTCCAGCCCAGAATCCCAGCTGCCGGCATTCTCCCTCTTTAGGTAAACCTTGTAAAATAAGAGAAAATAGGCATAAGTATTGTGACATAATGTGTAATAACAGCCCATAATGCAATAAATATTGATATAAAAGCATGATGCAAAATGGATGTATCACCACGTGGGGACCACAACCCACCAGGGCGTGCCTGGGGCTGCTGGCACGCCCAGGTGGGTTGTGCCCACCTGGTGCACCCCCTCTGAAATTATTTGCACTAAAAATTAAGAAAAATTCAGAAAAAATCGTATTAAATTTTTAGGGCATTCTGAGAACTTTTATTTTTGGGTCATTTTTTACGACATGGAAAATCTAGGAAACAGGATAAACATGGCATTTTATTTTATTTATCTAAGAAAAACATAAAACAAAAGGCAAGGACAGAAGGTGGTGCCTACTAAATTCATCAACTTCGTACCTCTCAAAAATGATCCATTAATAAGCTTGATCAAGTCTTATTAACAACTACGTTCGATTATCATGAAACCGAAGAACTTTCGTAAAACACTAAGTTACCTCAACGGGGATATGCATATCCCCAACAATAAGTATATCATATTTATTTTTGACAGAAGGTAGAGGTAGTTGAAAACTTCCAATAGTGAGTGTTGGAGATTTTTCAATAACATTTATACCATTCACTTGGAATTGTTTCTTTGGAAAATGCACCGTATGCTCATTACCATTGATATGAAAAGTGACCTTGCTTTTATTGCAATCAGTTACAACCCCTGCAGTATTTAAAAAGGGTCTACCAAGGATAATCGACATGTTGTCGTCCTCGGGCATCTCAAGTATAACAAAGTCAGTTAAGATGGTAACATTTGCAAGATGTCAGTGGGAACGACACCTATGGAATCACTGGGATCCCTTCTATGGTTGGCGGGCGCGGGGTTGTGCAAAGAGCGGGTCTGGCGGTCAGCACAAGGATCGTTTACCCAAGTTCAGGCCGTGGAGACGTGTAATATCCTAGTCCTGCTTTGATGTATATTTGAGTGTTCTTGAGTTGTTGAACTAGCTATGGTGTCTGTCTAGTTCCAAAGATCAGAATCCCTCTTCAGTATGCCTCGGCCCTCCTTATAGACAAAAGGGGTTGCCACAGTGGCACACAGGAGGTGGAAAGGTGTATAGTGGCTGAGTCTATCCTCTGGCACCGTCGGACAAACGCATTTACTGCGCTGCCGGTGCCCCTCTTGCTTTATTGGGGACGGCAAAGAAGCTCGTCCCAGCTCGCCTGGATCCGACGCGCGTCCGAGCTGACGAGGCATTGTAGCACCAGGTTGGTTAGCTGCTGGGCTGGCATGGTGGCAGAGTCTTCACGAAGATCTGCATGCCACCACGCAGGTGCTCGCTGAGTCGGTGTGGAGGCCGCACGCTGCCACGCAAACGCCTGTCCAACTAGTTGAGCTACCAGCTGCATGGGAGCGGCGGTGGAGTCTTGGCAAACGTGGGCCTGGCTGCGGCCCCACAGATGTCCTCGGCAAGGGTCTTGCCGGGGGGCCGACAAGGGTCTTGCCGTGGCACCGCGGTCCTCCCCGGCAAGGACCTTGCCGGGGGTCTCGTGGATTTCCTTGGCAAGGATCTTGCCAAGGATCATCATCTGATCTCTCCCCGGCAAGGTTCTTGCCGGGGGAGCCCACTTCGCTCCCTTTCTCTTTGTGTCTCTGGTCTTGGCGTTGCTTCGGTTGTCTTGTGCTTCGGCTTCCCTCCTCTTCCCTGCTCAGTGCGGCCGTGGGCGCGGCTCTGACTGCCCATGCACAAGTAAAAGAGGTACAAAGGAGAGCCCCTACTTTTGTACACCGACAGGAGTCCCGAGCCTGGGCCACACATAAGCACAACGCATTGTTGGGCTAGGCCCAGAACGGTGCGTGGGCAGGCGGGGCAGATTTTTACTGCAGTAACTTTTCCGTCCGCTGCGCTTCCCCACGACCCGCGTTGAACGTGAGACGTGGGGGGTCATGCGTGATGTGGGGGTCATGCATGGGGTGGATTCCCGCACGCATGCCCCACATCATGGTAAAGAGGCGGCTCGCGCCTTTCCCATAAAAAGAGGAAAACACAGAGGCACGGCTCATTTACTAAGTGGACTTGGGTCGTGGTCTTCAAGGCGCCCGCGCCCCACGATCATAGGGTGGAGAACGGTCACCTCACCCGTCCCCTTGATTTCTGCTTGCTCGCCACGTGTCCCCCATGCCCCCAAGGTGGCAGGTGGTGGACGCGTGGGGGGGGGCACGTGCCCTAAATAACGAGGCAGGAAACCGGACCGTTGCTGATTGGAGCAGCGGGTCGGTCTCGATTCCCTGCGCCCCTGATGGCCGGATTGGCTGAGTGGGGCGGCCGAGCTCCGACCCTGCCCCTTTATAAGAAGGGGGACGGGGATGGCATCCCACAATCTTTCATCATCCCTCTCCCTCCAATTCGGCTCCTTTCTCTCATCTGCCATGGCGAGAGGGGGCGCCGACCCTTCGACGGTGGCGCTGAGGGTCTCTGCTCGACAACGCATCCCTCCTTCCCAAGAGCTCGCGGCGGCGGAGCCGGCCATGAGAAGAAGGGGGGAGGGGGCGAGGCCGAGGTTGGCGTGGCACTCGGGGAAGAGGGGGACGGGGCGGCACACCAGCCTCGCCTCCACCAGCGATGCCTCCCCCAATGGAGGGCCACGTTGGGGACCAGCCTCGTGAGTTCTTCATCAAGCTGCGCCGGCCACTGCGCCGTCACCTTTGTCTCCCTACTCCATTCGCTCGGGAGATGGAGATTGATCCACCCCAGACCCTGAGGTTGCATATGAGGGGCTGCAGGAACGGCGACACGTGGGTCGACGTCGACTTTCTTGCCCCTCACGTCATGTACCTTCGTCACAGATGGAAAACTTTTGCTCGTATCCACAGCCTGATGGCGGGGCTTGTTCTTTATTTCAAATTAATGGAGAACGTCCTACTCTCCGCCGAGGTCTTTAGAGACTATGGAACTTGCCTAAAGTGCTGCATGAAGAGCTCCTCCGATGACAAAGACTCTTCCTCAAGCGGGAGTGACGAGGAGGACGGCGATAGCGATGACGAGGGTGTCGAGCGGGGGAACACCGACTCCGACTCCGACTGACCGCACCGCCCCTCCCTTGGCCACGTGCCCTGCCGGGGGCCTTCCTCATCAAGCTCTCCATCGGCGCGTTCCCCATCGCCCCTCGTTTGCCTTCACCTGCTGCACCTGGGAGGAAAAGGGCAACAACGGGGATCACGGGGCACTTATCTTTTTTTAGTTTGTGAGCCTACGGGCCTTGGTAGAATTTAGACCTTGTAATCCCCTCGCTCGTGTTCTCATTCCGTATGAATTGTACTTGTTTACAACGTATGAATGAAAAGAAGGGTGTTTGCCGGGTTTTGTTTGCGCGTGGGCGAGGGCTACACTGAGGAACGCGTCCTCGTTATCTTAAGATAAACAATGTATCCCGGCAACAGGCCTTGCCGTCCTCCTACTCTATGGCTTGGCTACACTCACGCCCTTCGCGGAGGTAGGGGCCGAGTAGGATTAGGCCCTTCGCTCGCCCTCTTCCCATCGCACTACAACCAAGTTCCGTCCCAAAGTAAGGTTTTTGGACACGGGACAGAGGGAGCAAGATGGTATGAGAGCGAGCGAAGCCTTATATGTTCAAGGTTCATACGGGTGCACAGAGTGGAGGAGAAAGACTTATCTGATGTCGCAGCCCTCGACAACCTTGGCTTGCCGTGATTGGATCCTTAGACCTGTAGCCCCCGGCAATCTTGGCTTGTCGGGGTCGGGGCGTCGGCCTGTTCTCTTTCTTCCAAATAGCTCAGCAGAAATGTCCATGTACCCTGCGAACCAAAGAGGACAGAAAGGAACAGAGAGACACACACTCGACCTCTATGCTAGGGGTTAGCCGCCGCTAAGCACTATTAACCCTAACCGAGGGAGGGACTCAACCTAGCATGCATGCTAAAACTTGGGGCACCAGCGCTTCATTTATTTAGGCTTAGGGTCTGCGCCTGGCTTTGTATAGAGGGTTGCATGCCTTGCCGGCAAGGCTTGTACAAAAGGTGGCTTGCCGGGGGGGGGGGGCAACCGCGCCTTATGGGTAAAACTTGCAAAGATGTTCGATGTTCCAGGAGTTGCTCATTGGAATAGCATCTTCGGTCTCCAGGCAGACTGCGCCGGGCCTGGTGACTCGTATTACCCGATAGGGGCCTTCCCACTTTGGCGTCAACTTGTTGGAATTCTTTGCCGATTGAACGTGCCGAAGAACAAGGTCGCCTTCCTCAAAGCTTCGGGCATGAACCTTCCAGCTATGGTAGCTGCACAAGGCTTGCTGGTAGCATGCTGCTCTCACAGCCGCCCGAAGATGATCTACCTCAAGGAGCGTTGCGTCATCTTGCTGCAACTGCTCTTGCTCAAGCTCATCATAAAAGAGCACTCGAGGTGACCCGTATGTGAGTTTTGTGGGGAGAACTGCTTCTGCCCCGTATACCAGGGCAAAGGGTGTTTGGCCGGTGGCTCGATTTGGCGTTGTTCTGATTGACCAAAGAACCGCCGGCAACTCATCAATCCAGCGCCTTCTGCTCTCGTGCAGCCTGTCAAAAGTCTTTGTCCTCAGGCCTCACAGTACTTCAGCATTTGCCCTCTCTGCCTGGCCGTTGCTCCGTGAGTGTTCTGCGGAAGCAAAACAGACCTTGCTGCCGAGGTCTTGGATATATTACATGAAGGTGTGGCTTGTAAACTGTGTGCCGTTGTCGGTGATGACTCTGTTTGGCACACCAAAGGGGCAGATTAGTGATGTCTACTACACAACCTTCTTCTTGTAGACGTTGTTGGGCCTGCAAGTGCACAGGTTTGTAGGACAGTAGCAAATTTCCCTCAAGTGGATGACCTAAGGTTTATCAATCCGTAGGAGGCGTAGGATGAAGATGGTCTCTCTCAAGCAACCCTGCAACCAAATAACAAAGAGTCTCTTGTGTCCCCAACACACCCAATACAATGGTAAATTGTATATGTGCACTAGTTCGGCGAAGAGATGGTGATACAAGTGGTATATGGATAGTAGATAAAGGTTTTTGTAATCTGAAATTATAAAAACAGCAAGGTAACAAGTGATAAAAGTGAGCGTGAATGGTATCGCAATGTGTGGAAACAAGGTCTAGGGTTCATACTTTCGCTAGTGTTTCCTCAACAATACTAACATAATTGGATCATAAAACTATCCTTCAACATGCAACAAAGAGTCACTCCAAAGTCACTAATAGCGGAGAACGAACGAAGAGATTATGGTAGGGTACGAAACCACCTCAAAGTTATTCTTTCCAATCAATCCGTTGGGCTATTCATATAAGTGTCACAAACAGCCCTAGAGTTCGTACTAGAATAACACCTTAAGATACAAATCAATCAAAACCCTAATGTCACCTAGATACTCCAATGTCACCTCAAGTATCCGTGGGTATGATTATACGATATGCATCACACAATCTCAGATTCATCTATTCAACCAACACAAAAGACCTCGAAGAGTGCCCCAAAGTTTCTACCAGAGAATCACAATGAAAACGTGTGCCAACCCCTATGCATAGGTTCCCAATGTCACGAAACCCACAAGTTGGTCACCAAAACATACATCAAGTGGCACGTGGTATCCCATTGTCACCACAGATATCCACGACAAGACATACATCAAGTGTTATCAAGTCTTTAAAGACTCAATCCGATAAGATAACTCCAAAGGGTAAACTCAATTCATTACAAGAGAGAAGAGGGGGAGGAGAAACATAAGATCCAACTATAATAGCAAAGCCCGCGATACATCAAGATCGTATCGTCTCAGAACACGAGAGAGAGAGATCAACCACATAGCTACTGATACATACCCTCAGCCCCGAGGGAGAACTACTCCCTCCTTGTCATGGAGAGCGCCGGGATGATGAAGATGGCCACCGGTGAGGGATCCCCCCTCCGGCAGGGTGCCGGAACAGGGTCCCGATTGGTTTTTGGTGGCTACGAAGGCTTCTGGCGGCGGAACTCCCGATCTAATCTATGTTTTGGAAGTTTTAGGGTATATGGAGTTATATAGGCAGAAGAAGCACGTCAGGGGAGCCACGGGGGCCCCACGAGGCAGGGGGCACATCCCCACCCTCGTGGGTAGCTCCCATATCTTCTGACATGGGGTCCAAGTCCATCAGGTGTGTTTCCTTCCAAAAATAACTTCTCCAGTTGATTTCGTTCCGTTTCGACTCCGTCTGATATTCCTTTTCTTCAAAACACTGAAATAGGCATAAAACCGCAAATCTGGGCTGGGCCTCCAGTTAATAGGTTAGTCCAAAAAGTAATATATAATAAAGCCCAATATTGCCCAAAACAGTAGATAATATAGCATGGAGCAATCAAAAATTATAGATACGTTGGAGACGTATCAAGCATCCCCAAGCTTAATTCCTGCTCGTGCTCGAGTAGGTAAATGATAAAAAGATAATTGTTGATGTGGAATGCTAGTTGGCATAATTTCAATGTGATTCTTCTTAATTGTGGAAAGAATATTCAGATCCATAAGATTCAAGACAAAAGTTCATATTGACATAGAAATAATAATACTTCAAGCATACTAACTAAGCAATTATGTCTTCTCAAAATAACATGGCCAAAGGGTGCTATCCCTACAAAATCATATAGTCTGGCTATGCTCCATCTTCACCACACAAAATATTTAAATCACGCACAACCCCGATGACAAGCCAAGCAATTGTTTCATACTTTTGATGTTCTCAAACTTTTTCAATCTTCACGCAATACATGAGCGTGAGCCATGGACATAGCACTATAGGTGGAATAGAATGGTGGTTGTGGAGAAGACAAAAAGGGAGAAGATAGTCTCACATCAACTAGGCATATCAACGGGCTATGGAGATGCCCATCAATAGATATCAATGTGAGTGAGTAGGGATTGCCATGCAACAGATGCACTAGAGCTATAAGTATATGAAAGCTCAACAAAAGAAACTAGTGGATGCGCATCCAACTTGCTTGCTCATGAAGACCTAGGGCATTTTGAGGAAGCCCATCATTGGAATATACAAGCCAAGTTCTATAATGAAAAATTCCCACTAGTATACGAAAGTGACAACATATGAGACTCTCTATATGAAGAACATGGTGCTACTTTGAAGCACAATATATGAGACTCGCTATATCATGGTGCTACTTTGAAGCACAAGTGTGGAAAAGGGATAATAGCATTGTCCCTTTTATTTTTTATTTTTTTATTTGGCCTTTCCTTTTTTTGGCCTTTATTTTTTATTTGGCCTTTATTTTTATGGCCTTTCTCATTTTTTCTTTTTTTGGGACAATGCTCTATTGAATGATGATCATCACACTTCTATTTATTTACAACTCAATGATACAACTCGATACTAGAACAAAGATATGACTCTATATGAATGCCTCCGGCGGTGTATCGGGATGTGCAATGAATCAAGAGTGACAAGTATGAAAGAATTATGAACGGTGGCTTTGCCACAAATACAATGTCAACTACATGATCATGCTAAGCAATATGACAATGATGGAGTGTGTCATAATAACCGGAACGGTGGAAAGTTGCATGGAAATATATTTCGGAATGGCTATGGAAATGCCATAATAGGTAGGTATGGTGGCTGTTTTGAGGAAGGTATATGGTGGGTTTATGGTACTAGCGAAAGTTGCGCGGTACTAGAGAGGCTAGCAATGGTGGAAGGGTGAGAGTGCGTATAATCCATGGACTCAACATTAGTCATAAAGAACTCACATACTTATTGCAAAAATCTATTAGTTATTGAAACAAAGTACTACGTGCATGCTCCTAGGGGGATAGATTGGTAGGAAAAGACCATCGCTTGTCCCCGACCGCCACTCATAAGGAAGACAATCAATAAATAAATCATGCTCCGACTTTGTTACATAACGGTTCACCATACGTGCATGCTACAGGAATCACAAACTTCAACACAAGTATTTCTCAAATTCATATCCACTCAACTAGCATGACTCTAATATCACCATCTCCATATCTCAAAACAATTATCAAGTATCAAACTTCTCATAGTATTCAACACACTCATAAGAGAATTTTATTATTCTTGAATACCTAGCATATTAGGATTTTAAGCAAATTACCATGCTATTTAAGACTCTCAAAATAATCTAAGTGAAGCATGAGAGTTCATCTATTTCTTCAAAATAAAACTACCACCATGCTCTAAAAGATATAAGTGAAGCACTAGAGCAGATGACAAACTACTCTGAAAGATATAAGTGAAGATCAATGAGTAGTCGAATAATTATGCAACTACGTGAAGACTCTCTAACATTTAATAAATTCAGATCTTGGTATTTTATTCAAACAGCAAGCAAAGCAAAAGAAAATGACATTCTAAGAATAGCAAACATCATGTGAAGAAGCAAAAACTTAGGATCAACCGGTACTAACCGATAGTTGTTGAAGAAGAAAGGTGGGATGCCAACCAGGGCATCCCCAAAATTAGATGCTTGAGACTTCTTGAAATATTATCTTGGGGTGCCTTGGGCATCCCCAAGCTTGAGCTTTTGTGTCTCCTTAATTCCTCTCATATCACGGTCTCGCTAAATCTCAAAAGCTTAATCCACACAAAACTCAACAAGGACTCGTGAGATAAGTTAGCATAAACCATTGCAAAAACCTTATCATACTCTACTGTAGCAAATCACTAAAATTATTATTCAACATTGCATACTAAATGTCTCTGCATATTTAATAGTCCTGTCCTCAAATAGAATCATTAAAGAAGCAAACATATGCAATAAATGCAAACATAACAGCAATCTGCCTAAACAGGATAGTCTGTAAAGAATGCTGCAACATCCATACTTCCCTAGCCCCCAAAATTATGAAAGAAAATCTCCACTTTAGTAAATTTATCAGAGCTTAACATGCAAAAGGTTTCAACATTTTATCACATTCTGACTTTTCTAGGGAATTATTGCAACAGCGGTAAACTTTCTGTTTTCAAACAGCTGTCACATCCCTAGCTTTACCCTGGCCTTGGACTAGCTTGGTTGCTGCATCATGTTTAAATTCAAATGAAATTTGAACTGAGGAATTCAGAAGCCTCAAAACCCTAATTAAAAGAAGGGCAAGCACCCTTTAAATTGCATTCTGTGAATCCAAAATGCCCTAAAAATAGTTTTGTGAATTTTGGCAAGAGTTATATATCAAACCAAAATTCTGGAATATTTTTAAGGAATTATTTGGTCTCTGAATTTAAATCAATAATCTATTTGAATTTGGGGATATATTCATAATATATAATGAATATATTTTCAAATGATTTGAAATGTTTTATGTACTTTTGGAATAGTCCAGAGAGGTAACATAAAATATTTCAGAATGTTTTGGCACTGTATGAAATTATTTTGAATTTGAAAACAATGGCAAAAGATATTAAATAAAACAAACAGAACAAAAAAAAAATAAAAAGAGCAAGCCTACCTGGCCTTACCCGCGCAGCCACCAGAGCCGGCCCAGCTCCCCCCCCCCACCTGTCCGGCCCAGCCCACCTCCTCCCCCTTGTCTTCTTCCTCCCATCGCACCGAAGCAGCTCGGTGGCGAGCGCCGATGCCGCCTCGGCCACCTCCTGCTTCCACCGAGGCGTTCCCGAGCCTCCCCCTCACGCCTCGTGTCCCCTCGCCCCTCTTCCTCCCTCGCTGCTCCCTCTCTCTTCCCCGAACGCTCTTCCCCCCTCCTCTGTTTTCCTCCCCGAACGGAGCCGCCGCCACCGACGAGAGCCACCGTGGCTACCGGCCACCCCACGGCTCCCCGACGCCTCCCAGAGCTCCGCGGGTCCTCCCTCTACCTCCTCAACGAGCCACGAGGCCCCGGACGTGCCGCATCGCTGCCATCGCCGTCGTCTTCTACCTCGGAACCGCCGGCCATCTTCGTCAAATTCGTCGGCTCCGGTGCCTCCCCGAGCTCGCCGAGGCCACCACTGCACCCGCTGTGAGCTCCTGTGCTGTTTCCCCCTCTCCGTTCTCTCGTTTGCACACCGCAGCTGCCACTTTGCCGACGACCGGAGCTCGCTGCCGCCGGCCATGTTGCCGTCGCGGCCATGGCTTGTTTCGGTCGCGTCCGAGCACGGCTTTGAGCTCGTGGGGCTCACAGGAAGCCCGTGCGCAGCTCAGCTTGTCCAAAACCCCACCAGGTCCTCGCGCCCGTTACCACCCGAACCCCGGCGCCGCCGCGAGCTCCGTTCCGACGAGCTCCAGCGCCCCCGCCACCACCCTCCTGCTCCTTTGGATACGGGAGAGCACGGGCTACGCCCCGGTGGTCTCCGCGCGCTTTTCCGCCGCCTGTAGCCCATTCCGGCGAAGCACCGCCGCGCGGTTTGGTCGTCGCCGGCCGAACCCCGGCGAGGCTGACGTGGCGGCTTATTTAGCGCTAATCCCCACCATTAGCCACCCCACCAGCCGCTGACAGTGGGCCCCAGAGCCAAGTCAACCCTGGTCAGTGCGGGTTTGACCCAGGGTTAACCCCAGTGTCACTGACGTGTGGCCCCCACACGTCAGGTTTGACCTGGTCAGCCCTGCTGACGCCTCTGTGACGTCACGCTGACGCAGTAATTGTTTTTCTGGATTTAAATTAATTCAGGAAATTCCAGAAAATGCCTAAAACTTCAATAAATCATAGAAATTAACCGTAACTCCAAATTAAATAAATTATATATGAAAAATTATCAGAAAAATTCAAGGAATCCATCTGTACCATTTTCATGCATGTTAGAACAACTTATCACTACTGTTTAGGGCAAATGAAGTGAATGGCATTTGAATAATCACATATGGAGTTTGAATTTGAATTTGTATTCAAACCAACTTCATTTAATCTGTTGCTAGTTGCATTAGCCCAAAACACATTCATTTTGCCATGTCATGATCATGCATCATATTGTGCATTGCATTGATTGTGTTCCTTTCTGTGTTGCCGGTATTTGTCCCCTCTCGATAGACGTGATACCGATGATGTGATCGTTGACACTGATGAAGACTCAATGTTATCTTCAGAAGTGCCAGGCAAGCAAAACCCCCTTGTTCATTCCGATACAATCCTACTCTCTCGCTCCTGCTCTCTTTTAATGCATTAGGACAACACCGATTCATCTGTTACTTGCTGCGGTAGCTGAACCCCTTTATCCTCTGCATGACCTGTCATTGCCACAGTAAATAGATGAAACCCACTAGCATGAGTAGGAGTTGTTTGAGCCCTGTTGTGCCTACTCATTCATGTTTGTTTGTCATGCCTGCTACTGCTTAGAGTTGAGTCAGGTCTGATTCATCGGGGATGAATCAGAGGCGTGTGAACATGTCCTACTGTGTGTGAGCTAAGTGTGTGAACACGATTTGGTAAAGGTAGCGGTGAGAGGCCATGTAGGAGTACATGGTGGGTTGTCTCATTGCAGCCGTCCTCAGGAACTGAGTTCTGTGTTTGTGATCCATGATTCAGCTACTACCATACATTGGGCCCTGAAATATGACCCCGCTCGACTTCTTATTCACCCTTGTCCTCTGTCCAGGAGTTGCAAGTAGTTTCTGGTGTTTGTAGTATGCTGGAGGCCGTGGACAGCGCTGACCGTAGGGGTGGGCTGTGATGCGGTAGGCACGTGGCCGGGTAAACCGGGCGCCCGTTTGGTGTCACGGAACCCTGTTCACATCGTTTGGGGCTGTGAGCGAAACTCCGGCCGGATCTCCTCATGGATGGAACCCGAATAGGCGATAAACCTGGACTAGAGACTTGAGTGTTTAGGTAGGTCGTGGTCTACACCCACGTCGGCTTTCGCTTGAAGTCTGCCGAGCACATGTCGTGTGCAGACGCTAAGTGGTGGAAACATGTATGAAGAAGTACACCCCTGCAGGGTTAATATCATCTATTCGAATAGCCGTGTCCACGGAAAAGGACTTCTGGGTTGCTTATATCAGTTCATAGACAAGTGAAAGTGGATACTCTAAAATACGCAAGATAAGCGTGAGTGCTATGGATGGCGTTCTCGTAGGGAGACGGGAGCGGATCCATAGTGGTGTATTGATATGGTGAATATGTGGACTCGTGTGCGCCACCTCAAAAGAGTTACTTGCAGTCGTAGTTCAGGATAGCCACCGAGTCAAAGCTGGCTTGCTGCAGTTAAACCCCACCACCCCTTTGTTGATAATGATGCATATGTAGTTAGTTCTGATGTAAGTCTTGCTGGGTACATTTGTACTCACGTTTGCCTATTTTATGTTTTTGCAGAGAGACTTCAGTCTCACTAGTAGTTCCGCGTGGACTTCGACGTTTAGCTTGTTACCTCAGCTACGATCTTGTGCCCTCGGCAGGATCTGATAGATAGTCAGGCTTCTCAGCCTTTTCATTTATAGATGTCTGTACTCAGACATGATAGCTTCCGCTTGTGCTTTGACTTGTATGCTCTGATTGTTGGGTCATGAGACCCCTGTTTGTAATATCTCGCTCCTCGGAGCCTATTGAATAAATTACTTGAGTCGTAGAGTCATGTTGTGATGCCACGTTGTATTTGCACATATCGAGCATATTGTGTGTATGTTATTGAAATGCTTGGTATGTGTGGGATCTGACCATCTAGTTGTTTATCTTTAGTAGCCTCTCTTACCGGGAAATGTCTCCTAGTGTTTCCACCGAGCCATGGTAGCTTGCTACTGCTCCGGAACACTTAGGCTGGCCGGCATGTGTCCTTCTTCGTTCCTGTGTCTGTCCCTTCGGGGAAATGTCACGCGATGAATACCGGAGTCCTGTTAGCCCGCTACAGCCCGGTTCACCGGAGTCCTGCTAGCCCAGTGCTACAGCCTGGATTCACTCGCTGATGACCGACACGTTCGATGCTGGGTCATGGATGCCTGTCCCTGTAAGTCTGTGCCACTTTGGGTTTACGACTAGTCATGTCAGCCCGGGCTCTTTATCATATGGATGCTAGCGACACTATCATATACGTGAGCCAAAAGGCGCAAACGGTCCCGGGCAAAGGTAAGGCGACACCCGTGGGATACCGTGCGTGAGGCCGCAAAGTGATATGAGGTGTTACCGGCTAGATCGATGTGACATCGAGTCGGGGTCCTGACAGCGTTGGTATCAGAGCTTGACTGCCTGTAGGATTACCAAGCCAAACTGGTCGAAGTTGAGTCTAGAAATTCTTTAGTTATATAAGGGAATTGATTGTGGGATGGAACGTAAGGCTCTTTTTACTCCTTATACCTCATGGCCTTCTGATCTGAGTCATCATCTTCTCTTCTACGGGGATTAAGAACTAGGCTATCTCTTCTTTCTATTAGGATCACGTGTTACTAATCAGTGGACTTATAAGATTGTTGGATTTAAGCCTCTGTTCAGTTTTACTGCTTCCGTATGTTAATTGTTGATCTCGAAACCGTGATATTGTGCTTCTGAGTGGTTATGCCACCATTTTTGTGAATGTCTCAAATCTTTCTGAGCATTTACAGCCGTTATGCTGTCCGAGTCATCCCAGGTTTCTAAGTAGTCTGATGCAATTGCAAATCCTTTCTTCCCGTTTCAATGTTCCCATGGGCCAGATTAACCACACTAATCAGTGAGTTGAGGTACTCCGTTACCTTGACATATATGTTGGAGATACTATTATGACCCTAGGTGTTTAGGGAGTCACCTAGTAATCTAGCCAATGTTTTGTGATCCCAGTGTGATGATTCTGGCTTTTATTCTCGAAAGCATCCCGTGATGCTACTTAGTAGTAGGTATTCTGTTCCTGGGTTCTTGAACCCGAGATTCACTCTACCTACTTCCTGTTGATAGTAATTGCTAGTGCCTTTAGGATATTAGTAACCTTTGCGATAGTCCTTGAAGTCCGTGGTATCTTCTTCTTCCAAATACCATGAACTACTTATGGCAGAAGTTCCTCGTTGAACTGAAATATCACAACAGGATTATTCTTGATGAGTTCTCCATTATATATTGTGACTCTGCCAGTTCTACCTTTCTGCATGGGTTATCCGGAAGAAACATGTTGAACTTGGTTCGACATACTAATCTATGCATCCACAACTCAGAAAATTATATGTTCCTTTGAGTTGTTCTCTTTAGTTGTCCTCTGACCCTCGTTTATCAATTGATAGTCAAGAGTATGCGTGCGTTCGTTTAACGATGCCTATTACTCTTGTGGTCCGTCAAGCCATTCTATCGCAGAATGACTAGGAGAAACAAACTCCAGTACCTCTTCCATATCTAGGATTGGGTCAAAGCAATTGTGCTCCGCAGATCAAATGCCAGCCCAGCTTTTGATTTCTGTTCTACCCTGAAGTATTACCGTCTTTATGTCAGGATTTTCATGAGAATTGCACCGGCTCTTGTGAATTCTTGATGTAGTGATACTTCTCGCCATTATTATTCATCCCTCGATTCCGTGTTGTCGCAACCGGAATGCCGACAAGTGAATCGTGATGTGTGAATTCAATACTCCTAGCAACCTTGTTGCTTGGTAGTTAAAGGACAATAATTTTATTCTTAGCGTGCTGGTTTTGAATCATCATTCTAAGGTTGATCATGCTACCTAGTCCTTGTTCTCGGTGCACTCCTCGATCGATGAGTTAGGATTATTCAAATCTTCGCTCTATTGATCATATCGTCTTGCCTCAAAAGGCAAGATTGTTCTCGAGCTTAGTAACATACCGGTGGTTCGTGATTTTCCAAATATCTTCTCGGAAGTATTACCGGGTTGTCACCTGACCGCTATGTTGAGCTCGTGATCAAGTTGGTTTCTTGTGAACCACCCTTTCTCCAAGAATCGGTGTTAGATATCCCTGAGCTAGTTGGTTAAGCTAGACAACAACTTGGAGAGTTGGAAGATAAAAGCTTGTCTGACTTAGTTCGTTCCAAAGGGATATTCTTGTGTAGTGTGTGTTGAAGAAAGATGATATCTTCATCGATTGGTCCTTGTGATCAGTTGCTGGACCTATTGTCTTATCAATCCTTTGATTTGAGTGTGGGCTATCGTCAAAACAAATCAGTACCAACGATGCTCGTAATGTTGTCTTATTCGTGGTTGATCCCTCGAGCATACACCATTATATCTTTTAGGTCTGACCAATGCTATCACTTGTTCACTTAACTATGGAATTCCTTTTGAAAGGAAACCCAGATGAATTGTTGTTGAGCCCATTGACAACATCCTTGCCTTCTCCATAATTTTGCTGAGCATTAAGCTAGTGTTGGAAACTTTTGAAAGCATTTTCTTCATGCTAGCTCATGAAGTATTTGTTTGATGAAAGGAGTGACTTCCTCTTATACACGTGCATTTGGTGAAAGTTGCCGCCGTGAATTTGAGAAAGTTAGTTTTGCTTCCTCTGGAATCATCCCAAGTCAGTCATGCATACGTGCGAAGTATTCTGTGGTCTGGAGATTTGCAACCTCCATGCTATATGTATATCCTAGCACACCAAGCCACTGATTGAGTTGTTCAAAGATAAAGGAGTCTGTCCAAGGTGAACTCTTTGGACTTCCACGCGTGGAGACTTCGATGTCATTAATGATGGTTCCCCCTCCTGAACTCGGTAGTGTTTTATTATAAGACTACCTTGTGGTCATGCTTGTCTTGGACAACGTGTTCACATGTTTGTAGCAGAACCAGCTCATGTTTTGGAGCTTGCTATCGTAGTTCATCTCCCGAGAATCCCGCAACGTCATCTCGTCGATTTGTGTTGCAAACTTTCATTTTCTTCCTAGACTCGATGAGTCTGGAATATCCTGACACCAACCAGATCTGAATCTCAGGCAGATATGATGGTTTGGAACATTTCCCAAGAACTATAATATCGGTCGCTCGATAACCGGTAAAGTGGATGTCGTGGCCAACACACCCAGCCGGAAGACCTGTTATTATAATATCTTGATTGAGGAAGTTGGCCCACCTCCCCATAGGGATTTCGTAGGATTTACTCCCTAGTTGCCCTATGGATTTTTGAGATCCCGAAGTCCGACCTTTTACTTGATGTTCTAGATATCAAACCATATCTATGAATGGTTACGCTAGCACATCAAGGAGAACATTAGAAGCGGAGTGCTAAATGTCTCTCGGTCGATCATCCAGATTTTGTTTCCTTGGCCTCGCTAAGGTGAAATCTGAGAAAGTGTTATCCTCCTTTGCATCTGCATCGTCCATCGCTATTCATCATGGTAGTAAGTTGTGTTACCGGACCCTTGACACGGATATTGGTAAAACCTTGATGAATGTGGAAATGCTCAAGTTCTTGAGAGCACGCACAAGCGCTATGTGTTAACATCGGCACTAACTGGGTTTGCTCTCAGTTTCCTCGGCAATGCTATGACCTTTTCAAACAATGAGTTCACCCTCTATTGTTGCTTTCTTTCCTAGTTACCAAAATCATTCCCAGCATTTGCATTTTGTTCCCATCTTGCACCGCCAATGTGTCATTCTACCATGGGTCCCTTCCATTTCCGGTGATAAGCAAAAATCATCCATTACGTTGTCTTCAACAAGGTAATCCACATCATCCAAGTTTGAGTATGCCATTCTACCGACCCCCGCCAGTCGATTGCTGTGATTTGCCTTAGGCTGATATAGAGAGTCTCAATGATCTCTATATCAAAGGTAATTCTTTTTGCCACTCAAGGTAATAATCTACGATTCACCCTCCTCCAGGATGTTTCGTCGTGGTATCATAGCAACTCAACTCCTCGCTACGTGGACAAACGTTTACCACCTTCTTAGGTGTGGAATTGTTGTCTACCTAGTGAACCTTCGTCATCCGTTTCTTTCCACCCCTCTTGATGTGTACCTCGTGTCTCAACCCGAGAGATGGTTCTATGTCTCATTCCGTGAGTATCTGGTTTCGATCTTCGAGGAAGATCGACCCTTCTAGAGTCTCCTTCTTCTCCATGTCATGTTGACAGGATTTCTCAGAGCAAGACTTCAAGACAATAATGGTGAATGAATCAACGTTCCTACTGAAGTGCAACCTGGATCGTGAAGATTGTACTAGTTGCGTTCCCCTTCACCTTACCCTACGCTTGAATCTCGAGACGAGATTCTTGTTTAGTGGGGGTGAGTTGTCACATCCCTAGCTTTACCCTGGCCTTGGACTAGCTTGGTTGCTGCATCATGTTTAAATTCAAATGAAATTTGAACTGAGGAATTCAGAAGCCTCAAAACCCTAATTAAAAGAAGGGCAAGCACCCTTTAAATTGCATTCTGTGAATCCAAAATGCCCTAAAAATAGTTTTGTGAATTTTGGCAAGAGTTATATATCAAACCAAAATTCTGGAATATTTTTAAGGAATTATTTGGTCTCTGAATTTAAATCAATAATCTATTTGAATTTGGGGATATATTCATAATATATAATGAATATATTTTCAAATGCTTTGAAATGTTTTATGTACTTTTGGAATAGTCCAGAGAGGTAACATAAAATATTTCAGAATGTTTTGGCACTGTATGAAATTATTTTGAATTTGAAAACAATGGCAAAAGATATTAAATAAAACAAACAAAACAAAAAAAAATAAAAAGAGCAAGCATACCTGGCCTTACCCGCGCAGCCACCAGAGCCGGCCCAGCTCCCCCCCCACCTGTCCGGCCCAGCCCACCTCCTCCCCCTTGTCTTCTTCCTCCCCTCGCACCGAAGCAGCTCGGTGGCGAGCGCCGATGCCGCCTCGGCCACCTCCTGCTTCCACCGAGGCGTTCCCGAGCCTCCCCCTCACGCCTCGTGTCCCCTCGCCCCTCTTCCTCCCTCGCTGCTCCCTCTCTCTTCCCCGAACGCTCTTCCCCCCTCCTCTGTTTTCCTCCCCGAACGGAGCCGCCGCCACCGACGAGAGCCACCGTGGCTACCGGCCACCCCACGGCTCCCCGACGCCTCCCAGAGCTCCGCGGGTCCTCCCTCTACCTCCTCAACGAGCCACGAGGCCCCGGACGTGCCGCATCGCTGCCATCGCCGTCGTCTTCTACCTCGGAACCGCCGGCCATCTTCGTCAAATTCGTCGGCTCCGGTGCCTCCCCGAGCTCGCCGAGGCCACCACTGCACCCGCTGTGAGCTCCTGTGCTGTTTCCCCCTCTCCGTTCTCTCGTTTGCACACCGCAGCTGCCACTTTGCCGACGACCGGAGCTCGCTGCCGCCGGCCATGTTGCCGTCGCGGCCATGGCTTGTTTCGGTCGCGTCCGAGCACGGCTTTGAGCTCGTGGGGCTCACAGGAAGCCCGTGCGCAGCTCAGCTTGTCCAAAACCCCACCAGGTCCTCGCGCCCGTTACCACCCGAACCCCGGCGCCGCCGCGAGCTCCGTTCCGACGAGCTCCAGCGCCCCCGCCACCACCCTCCTGCTCCTTTGGATACGGGAGAGCACGGGCTACGCCCCGGTGGTCTCCGCGCGCTTTTCCGCCGCCTGTAGCCCATTCCGGCGAAGCACCGCCGCGCGGTTTGGTCGTCGCCGGCCGAACCCCGGCGAGGCTGACGTGGCGGCTTATTTAGCGCTAATCCCCACCATTAGCCACCCCACCAGTCGCTGACAGTGGGCCCCAGAGCCAAGACAACCCTGGTCAGTGCGGGTTTGACCCAGGGTTAACCCCAGTGTCACTGACGTGTGGCCCCCACACGTCAGGTTTGACCTGGTCAGCCCTGCTGACGCCTCTGTGACGTCACGCTGACGCAGTAATTGTTTTTCTGGATTTAATTTAATTCAGGAAATTCCAGAAAATGCCTAAAACTTCAATAAATCATAGAAAATTAACCGTAACTCCAAATTAAATAATTTATATATGAAAAATTATCAGAAAAATTCAAGGAATCCATCTGTACCATTTTCATGCATGTTAGAACAACTTATCACTACTGTTTAGGGCAAATGAAGTGAATGGCATTTGAATAATCACATATGGAGTTTGAATTTGAATCTTGTATTCAAACCAACTTCATTTAATCGGTTGCTAGTTGCATTAGCCCAAAACACATTCATTTTGCCATGTCATGATCATGCATCATATTGTGCATTGCATTGATTGTGTTCCTTCTGTGTTGCCGGTATTTGTCCCCTCTCGATAGACGTGATACCGATGATGTGATCGTTGACACTGATGAAGACTCAATGTTATCTTCAGAAGTGCCAGGCAAGCAAAACCCCCTTGTTCATTCCGATACAATCCTACTCTCTCGCTCCTGCTCTCTTTTAATGCATTAGGACAACACCGATTCATCTGTTACTTGCTGCGGTAGCTGAACCCCTTTATCCTCTGCATGACCTGTCATTGCCACAGTAATAGATGAAACCCACTAGCATGAGTAGGAGTTGTTTGAGCCCTGTTGTGCCTACTCATTCATGTTTGTTTGTCATGCCTGCTACTGCTTAGAGTTGAGTCAGGTCTGATTCATCGGGGATGAATCAGAGGCGTGTGAACATGTCCTACTGTGTGTGAGCTAAGTGTGTGAACACGATTTGGTAAAGGTAGCGGTGAGAGGCCATGTAGGAGTACATGGTGGGTTGTCTCATTGCAGCCGTCCTCAGGAACTGAGTTCTGTGTTTGTGATCCATGATTCAGCTACTACCATACATTGGGCCCTGAAATATGACCCCGCTCGACTTCTTATTCACCCTTGTCCTCTGTCCAGGAGTTGCAAGTAGTTTCTGGTGTTTGTAGTATGCTGGAGGCCGTGGACAGCGCTGACCGTAGGGGTGGGCTGTGATGCGGTAGGCACGTGGCCGGGTAAACCGGGCGCCCGTTTGGTGTCACGGAACCCTGTTCACATCGTTTGGGGCTGTGAGCGAAACTCCGGCCGGATCTCCTCATGGATGGAACCCGAATAGGCGATAAACCTGGACTAGAGACTTGAGTGTTTAGGTAGGTCGTGGTCTACACCCACGTCGGCTTTCGCTTGAAGTCTGCCGAGCACATGTCGTGTGCAGACGCTAAGTGGTGGAAACATGTATGAAGAAGTACACCCCTGCAGGGTTAATATCATCTATTCGAATAGCCGTGTCCACGGAAAAGGACTTCTGGGTTGCTTATATCAGTTCATAGACAAGTGAAAGTGGATACTCTAAAATACGCAAGATAAGCGTGAGTGCTATGGATGGCGTTCTCGTAGGGAGACGGGAGCGGATCCATAGTGGTGTATTGATATGGTGAATATGTGGACTCGTGTGCGCCACCTCAAAAGAGTTACTTGCAGTCGTAGTTCAGGATAGCCACCGAGTCAAAGCTGGCTTGCTGCAGTTAAACCCCACCACCCCTTTGTTGATAATGATGCATATGTAGTTAGTTCTGATGTAAGTCTTGCTGGGTACATTTGTACTCACGTTTGCCTATTTTATGTTTTTGCAGAGAGACTTCAGTCTCACTAGTAGTTCCGCGTGGTCTTCGACGTTTAGCTTGTTACCTCAGCTACGATCTTGTGCCCTCGGCAGGATCTGATAGATAGTCAGGCTTCTCAGCCTTTTCATTTATAGATGTCTGTACTCAGACATGATAGCTTCCGCTTGTGCTTTGACTTGTATGCTCTGATGTTGGGTCATGAGACCCCTGTTTGTAATATCTCGCTCCTCGGAGCCTATTGAATAAATTACTTGAGTCGTAGAGTCATGTTGTGATGCCATGTTGTATTTGCACATATCGAGCATATTGTGTGTATGTTATTGAAATGCTTGGTATGTGTGGGATCTGACCATCTAGTTGTTTATCTTTAGTAGCCTCTCTTACCGGGAAATGTCTCCTAGTGTTTCCACCGAGCCATGGTAGCTTGCTACTGCTCCGGAACACTTAGGCTGGCCGGCATGTGTCCTTCTTCGTTCCTGTGTCTGTCCCTTCGGGGAAATGTCACGCGATGAATACCGGAGTCCTGTTAGCCCGCTACAGCCCGGTTCACCGGAGTCCTGCTAGCCCAGTGCTACAGCCTGGATTCACTCGCTGATGACCGACACGTTCGATGCTGGGTCATGGATGCCTGTCCCTGTAAGTCTGTGCCACTTTGGGTTTACGACTAGTCATGTCAGCCCGGGCTCTTTATCATATGGATGCTAGCGACACTATCATATACGTGAGCCAAAAGGTGCAAACGGTCCCGGGCAAAGGTAAGGCGACACCCGTGGGGATACTGTGCGTGAGGCCGCAAAGTGATATGAGGTGTTACCGGCTAGATCGATGTGACATCGAGTCGGGGTCCTGACAACAGCAACATGTATAATTGTAACCTAGGCATAGTAAAGGCTATCAATGCCACTTTTATTGATATAAAAGATTCAAAACATTATTCTAAATAACAGCAAGCAAATCCTAACAAAATAAAATGACGCTCCAAGCAAAACACATATCATGTGGCGAATAAAAATATAGCTCCAAGTAAAGTTACCGATGAACGAAGACGAAAGAGGGGATGCCTTCCGGGGCATCCCCAAGCTTAGGCTCTTGTCTATCCTTGAATATTACCTTGGGGTGCCTTGGGAATCCCCAAGCTTAGGCTCTTTCCACTCCTTATTCCATAGTCCATCGAATCCTTACCTAAAACTTGAAAACTTCACAACACAAAACTTAACAGAAAAATCGTAAGCTCCGTTAGTATAAGAAAATAAATCACCACTTCAAGGTACTGTAATGAACTCATTCTTTATTTATATTGGTGTTAAACCTACTGTATTCCAACTTCTCTATGGTTTATAAACTATTTTAGTAGCCATAGATTCATCAAAATAAGCAAACAGCACACAAAAAATAGAATCTGTCAAAAACAGAACAGTCTGTAGTAATCTGGATCAAACGTATACTTCTGGAACTCATAAAATTCTCAAATAAATTGCTGTACCTGATTAATTTACCTTTTAATCATATGAAAAATGAATTAACTAAATAGCACTCTCCAAATAAAAATGGCAGCAGTTCTCGTGAGTGCTAAAGTTTCTGTTTTTTTACAGTATGATCAACAAGACTTTCCCCAAGTCTTCCCAAAGGTTCTACTTGGCACAAACACTAATTAAAAGCATAAAACCACATCTAAACAGAGGATAGATGAATTATTTATTACTAAACAGGAACAATAAGCAAGGAACAAAAATAAAATTGGGTTGCCTCCCAACAAGCGCTATCGTTTAATGCCCCTAGCTAGGCACGATGATCTCAATGATTCTCACATAAAGGATAGGAATTGTAACATAAAGAGAGCATCATGAAGAATATGACTAACACATTTAAGTCTAACCCACTTCCTATGCATAGGGATTTTGTGAGCAAACAACTTGTGGGAACAAGAATCAACTTGCATAGGAAGGTAAAACAAGCATAACTTCAAAACTTTAAGCACATAGAGAGGAAACTTGGTATTATTGCAATTCCTACAAGCATATATTCCTCACTCATAATAATTTTCAGTAGCATCATGAATGAATTCAACAATATAACCAGCACCTAAAGCATTCTTTTCATGATCTACAAGCATAGAAATTTTATTACTCTCCACATAAGCAAAATTCATCTCATGAATAATAGTGGGAGCAAACTCAACAAAGTAACTATCATGGGATTGAAAATTGAAATCAAGATGACAAGTTTCATTGTTATTATTATTCTTTAAAGCATACGTGTCATCACAATAATCATCATAGATAGGAGGCATGCTTTCATCATAATAAATTTGCTCATCAAAACTTGGGGGACAAAAAATATCATATTCGTCAAACATAGCTTCCCCAAGCTTGTGGCTTTGCATATCATTAGCATCATGGATATTCAAGAAATTCATACTAACAACATTGCAATCATGCTCATCATTCAAATATTTAGTGCCAATCATTTTATAGATTTCTTCTTCTAGCACTTGAGCACAATTATCCTTTCCATCATACTCACGAAAGATATTAAAAAGGTGAAGCATATGAGACAAACTCAATTCCATTTTTTATAGTTTTCTTTTATAAACTAAACTAGTGATAAAACAAGAAACTAAAAGACTTGATTGCAAGATCTAAAGATATACCTTCAAGCAGTCACCTCCCCGGCAACGGCGCCAGAAAAGAGCTTGATGTCTACTACACAACCTTCTTCTTGTAGACGTTGTTGGGCCTACAAGTGCACAGGTTTTGTAGGACAGTAGCAAATTTCCCTCAAGTGGATGACCTAAGGTTTATCAATCCGTAGGAGGCATAGGATGAAGATGGTCTCTCTCAAGCAACCCTTCAACCAAATAACAAAGAGTCTCTTGTGTCCCCAACACACCCAATACAATGGTAAATTGTATAGGTGCACTAGTTCGGCGAAGAGATGGTGATACAAGTGGTATATGGATAGTAGATAAAGGTTTTTGTAATCTGAAATTATAAAAACAGCAAGGTAACAAGTGATAAAAGTGAGCGTAAACGGTATAGCAATGTGTGGAAACAAGGTCTAGGGTTCATACTTTTGCTAGTGTAAGTTCCCTCAACAATACTAACATAATTGGATCATAAAACTATCCCTAAACATGCAACAAAGAGTCACTCCAAAGTCACTAATAGCGGAGAACGAACGAAGAGATTATGGTAGGGTATGAAACCACCTCAAAGTTATTCTTTCCAATCAATCTGTTGGGCTATTCCTATAAGTGTCACAAACAGCCCTAGAGTTCGTACTAGAATAACACCTTAAGACACAAATCAATCAAAACCCTAATGTCACCTAGATACTCCAATGTCACCTCAAGTATCCGTGGGTATGATTATACGATATGCATCACACAATCTCAGATTCATCTATTCAACCAACACAAAGAACCTCGAAGAGTGCCCCAAAGTTTCTACCGGAGAATCACGACAAAAACGTGTGCCAACCCCTATGCATAGGTTCCCAATATCACGAAACCCGCAAGTTGGTCACCAAAACATACATCAAGTGGCACGTGGTATCCCATTGTCACCATAGATATCCACGGCAAGACATACACCAAGTGTTCCCAAGTCTTTAAAGACTCATTCCGATAAGATAACTCCAAAGGGGAAACTCAATTCATTACAAGAGAGAAGAGGGGGAGGAGAAACATAAGATCCAACTATAATAACAAAGCTCGCGATATATCAAGATCGTATCGTCTCAAGAACACGCGAGAGAGAGATCAAACACATAGCTACTGATACATACCCTCAGGCCCGAGGGAGAACTCTCCCTCCTCGTCATGGAGAGCGCCGGGATGATGAAGATGGCCACCGATGAGGGATCCCCCCTCCGGCAGGGTGCCGGAATAGGGTCCCGATTGGTTTTTGGTGGCTACGGAGGCTTCTGGCGGCGGAACTCCCGATCTAATCTCTGTTCTGGAAGTTTTAGGGTATATGGAGTTATATAGGCAGAAGAAGCACGTCAGGGGAGCCACGGGGGCCCCACGAGGCAGGGGCCGCGCCCCCCACCCTCATGGGCAGCTCCCGTATCTTCTGACGTGGGGTCCAAGTCCATCAGGTGTGTTTCCTTCCAAAAATAACTTCTCCAGTTGATTTCGTTCCGTTTCGACTCCGTCTGATATTCCTTTTCTTCAAAACACTGAAATAGGCATAAAACAGCAAATCTGTGCTGGGCCTCCGGTTAATAGGTTAGTCCCAAAAGTAATATAAAAGTGGATAATAAATCCCAATATTGCCCAAAACAGTAGATAATATAGCATGGAGCAATCAAAAATTATAGATACGTTGGAGACGTATCAACTAGCCCCTTGAAGAACTTGACGGCTGATTCCGCTGTCACCTACCTTACCGCTTCTACCTTCAGCCACTTTGTGAACTTGTCGATTGCAACGTACAAGTACTCAAAGCCCCCGACACCGCGGGGAAAGGGGCCCAATATGCGAGCCCCCAGACCGAAAATGGCTAGGAGAGAGGATTTTTGAAGGGCTTGAGCTGGTTGATGAAGCTTCTTCGAATGGAACTAACATGCTTCACACTTGGTTACTAGTGACGTTGCATCCTGGAGGGCAGTGGGCCAAAAGAAACCTTGCCAGAATGCCTTGCCGGCAAGGGCCCTCGACCCTATGTGGGAGCCACATATGCCTCTGTGTATCTCTACCAACAGCTCCAGTCCTTCCTCCCGGGGAATGCACTTCAGTTTCACACCGTTTGATCTCTTTCTGTATAGGACATCATCGATGAACTGATACATGACAGACCAACGGGCTACTTTCTCTGCTTCTTCCTGCTCCTCAGGGAGTTCCCCTATTTGGAGGAATCGGACGGTATGTTGTGCCAATGCCGGAGCCTGGGGCTCGACGGCAAGGACTAAAGGCATTTCCTCTGCCATGGGAGCGGCTGTCTCTACAGCCAGGGCTTGTCGCTCGGCCGGAGTCGGTTGCCCCACGACAGGCTCAGCGTCCATGGCAACATCTTTGCCGGCGGCTCCTGGGAGCTCGGCAGGAAAGTACTTGCCAGGGCCTGATTTCCTTCGCTTGTTCTGCTCTGTTGATGGTTCAACGGATGGTTGAGTCAACTGAAGCACAAAGTACCTGGTTCCATAGGTAGTTTAAAGGCGGTGCGTTTCAACAGGTAGTTGGCGATGTCTTTCTCCACTCGGAGAACATGCTCCGCCTGTATACCGTTAAAACGCTCCTCCAACTTCCTCACCTCATCTATGTTGGCCTCCATCAATGGGCTTTGATAATCTTTGTTGACTTGCCTGACGACAAGCTGTGAATCACCCCTGACAATGAGCTTCTTAATCCCGAGGTCTGCCGCGATCCCGGGACCGGCAAGCAACCCATCGTATTCAACAGTGTTGTTCATGGACATCTCCCTGGGAAAGTGCATCTGGATTACATACTTGAGGTGCTCTCCGGTGGGTGCAATGAGCAGCATACCAGCATCGGCGCCTTGCAGCGAGAAAGCCCCTTCAAAGTACATAATCCAGTTGCAACTTGTCTCCTTGCCGGGGAGGGTGGTCTCCTGGATCTCTTCGTCGGGCGTTGAGGTCCACTTGGCAATGAACTCTGCCAAGACTCTGCTCTGGATTGTCGAAGTACTTTCAAACTTCAAACCAAACCTTGACAGTTCCACGACCCACTCCACAATCCTCCCAATTGCGTCTGGGTTATGCAATATCCGTTGCAACGGGAGGCGGGTGACGACGGTGATTTCGTGTGCTTGGAAGTAATGACGCAGCTTCCTTGAGGCCATAAGGAGGCCGAAGAGCAATTTCTGCACACCGGAGTACCTTGACCTAGCCCCCTGCAAGAGGGAGCTGACAAAGTAAACCGGGTGCTGCATCATTTTCTTCTTCTGCACCACTTCGTTTGGTTGCGCAGGCCCTGTCCCACCAGCGTCAGACTCTGCCGGGGGCCTTGCCTTGCCAGCACCAGGCCCTGCCGGGGGGAGCTCTGGCATGCCATCCACCAGTCTTGCCATTGCCACTGCCTCTTCGTCGACCTCCCTCTGCGCCACTAGTGCGACACTGACCACTTGATTCGTTGCCGCCAGATATAGCAGCAACGGCTCTTGTGGTTTGGGCACAACCAGTACCAGTGTAGAGGAGAGGTATTTCTTCAAATCCCGCAACGCTGCTTCGGCCTCTAGGGTCCATTCCATTGGGCCCGCCTTTTTCAAGATTTTGAAAAAGGGAAGGGCACGCTCAGCATACTTCGAGATGAATCTGCTTATGGCGGCAACGCAGCTAGTGAGCCGATGCACATCCTTGATCTGCTTGGGTGCCTCAATCTGCTCAATATCCTTGATCTTGTCTGGATTCGCCTCGATCCCACGCTGTGACACAAAGAACCCGAGAATTTTGCCAGACGAAACGCCAAAGAGACACTTCTCAGGGTTCAACTTGAGGTTGATCTTGCACAGATTTGCAAACGTCTCCTCCAAATATTGTACAAGCGTTACCCTGTCCTTGGTTTGACCACTATGTCATCCATATAAGCTTCCATATTTCTATGTAGTTGGGGCTCAAAACCAGTTTGGAACGCCCTTGCAAACATTGAGCCGGCACTCTTCAATCCGAAAGGCATCCGTAAAAAGCAATACGTACCACATGGGGTGATGAATGTTGTATTCTCTTCGTCTTCTCTTGTCATGAAGATCTGGTGGTATCCTGAGTAGGCGTCCAGAATGATAACAGATCACACCCGGCCGTGGAGTCAACAATCTAGTCAATGCGCGTCAACGGGAAAGGGTCCTTGGGACAAGCCTTATTGATATCTGTGTAGTCAGTACACACCATCCACTTCCCATTTGCTTTGTGCACCACCACCGGATTGGCCAACCACGTTGGATGGAGTACTCCTCTCACCAAGTCCGTCGCTTCCAACTTTCTGATCTCCTTTGTAATGAACTCCTGCCGTTCCAAAGCTTACTTCCTGACCTTCTGCTTGACGGGTCGCGCATGAGGAAAGACAGCAAGATGGTGCTCAATCACCTCCCTGGGAACGTCGGGGATGTCGGATGCTTGCCATGCAAATACGTCGACATTCTCCACGGGAAGGTGACGAGCGCGCCTTCCTATTTGCTGTCTGGGGTGGAGCTTATGGTGAAAGCCCCTCCCGTGCCATCCTCCTTGAGGGACACTTTCTTGCTCTCTGGTGGTGCAACTCCAGATTTCTTGCTCTTGCTGGTGGAGTTTTCTGGCATGTCCTCGACGGGAGCACAACACTCCGAAGAGGTGCGCTTGCCGGAGTGGGTGCGAGAGGTCTTGCCGGTCTTCTTTCCTGCCAGGGCTCCAGCGGCAGTCGCTGCAACTGCTTCCCGGTAGAGTTGGTCGACGTAGATCAGTGCGTCCTTCTTGTCGGAGGGGACGGTGATGATGGTCGTCGGCCCAGGCATCTTCAGCGTGTTGTAAGCGTAATGTGACGCCGCCATGAACTTGGCTAGTGCCGGGCGGCCGAGGATCCCGTTGTAGGGCAAGGGGATCTTGGCTACATTGAAAACAATCCTCTCCATACTGTAGTTTAACTCACCTCCAAATGTCACGGGCAGCATGACCTTACCCTTCGGCTGACTCCTCCCCGGTTTGACCCCTTGAAACACAACCTTTTGATCACAACAGGCGAGATCGATTTGAGACCGGCCCCGCCGTCAACTAGCATCTTCGTCACCTTGAGGTTGCGTATTGTTGGCGAGACCAACAACGGCAAACAGCCGACCGCAGTTGTGCGATCAGGGTGGTCCTCGATGTTAAAAATGATAGGCGTGCTGGACCACTTCAGTGGCTTCTGACCATCGAGTGATGGTTCTGCTGCTGTGATCTCACGCGCCCACTGCTTGAGCTGGCGGTGAGAGGTGTGCAGCGAGGCGCCACCGTCGACGCACATGGCCTCCATAGCCTTCTGGAACTCATGCTCACCGGACTCGTCATCTTCGTCATGATCATCATCTCCTTGCTTCTTGTCACGGCCTCGAGAGGGCCTCTCTAGCTGGTTATCCTTTCCGCGGCGACCTCCTTGGCCGCCATGCTTCTTGCCAGATTCCACGGTGCCATCCTAGCCCTTCTCCTTGTACCACCTCTCATACTCAGCTTTTTGCTTCTCAGCTAGCAGCTCGACTTGCCGGCAGTTCTGGAGGTCGTGGCCCTTGGTGCGATAGATCTTGCAGTATTGCTTGTCGGAGCCTCCTGGCTTGTTGGTAGCCACCAAGGCCTAGCAAGTGGCGCACCCAGGAATTTCCTTGCCGGGGTCGTCTGTCTTGGCCTTCTTGGCAACGCCGGTGCGCCGTCCCTTCTTCGTCGGGGTGGCTGTGCCTTCATCTGTGGAGTCGGTTTCCGCACCGGCGTCTTCGCCGGGGTACTTCCTCCCCTCTTCATCTCGAGCGCACCTATCGGCTAGAACATAAAGTTCGGCCACATCTTTGACCTTGTTCACCGCCAGCTCTTCACGCAGCTTGCGGTTGCGCACATTCTGATGAAATGCGTTGATCACGGTGGCGGGATGAACATCTGGGATGTTGTACTGCACCCGGCTGAACCTCTGTATGTACTTGCGCAGGGTTTCACCTTCCTTATGGGGGATGATGTGCAAATCGCTTGCCTGGCCATGAGCTTGGTGGCCTTAGGTGAAGGCACCAACGAACTCATGGCACAAGTCCGACCAAGAAGAAATGGAATCCGCTGGCAAGTGCATCAACCATGACATAACATTGGGTTTAAGTGCCAACGGGAAGTAATTGGCAAGCACCTTGTCGTCACGGGCTCTAGCAGCTTGCATCGCGATGGTGTAGATGCTGAGGAACTTTGATGGGTGGGTCTTGCCGTTGTACTTCTCGCCAACGTCGGGCTTTAACATGCGGTGGGAGGGCCACTGGAACTGCCGCAACTCACGACTGAAGGCTGGGCAACCCAACTCGTAGGGTAGGCCGCCAGAGCCTCCCGGTGCTGGGTGGTCCATAGTGGGCCCTGCCCGCCTATCTGACTGGTGGCGTGCATCGCACCGGTGCTCGATGGTGGTTCGAGCGTCTTCACGGGCTCGCTCCCGAAGAACTTGGCGCTGATCGCGGTGGGTTCGTGGGTCAGACGACTCTATGGAGATGTTATCACAAGCGTCATCATGACGGACCGGCACCCGTGGGGATGGACGTTGGGGGGGGGGAGAGTGCACCGTGGCCGCAGCACCTCCGGTCCTTCCACCACTAGCACGCGGTGGCTCGACAGAGCACCGGCCTGAGGGCCCCGCTGGTTGCGGTTCATCTTTGTTGGCAACGCCTAGAAGGCTCTGGATGGTGGCTCTCCACTCGTCGAGCTTTTCCGCAGGAGGAGGAAAGTCGAGGAGCAACTGCGCGCGCGCCAAAGCTTCTGCTGGTGTTGGTGGCAGCGAAAGTTGCATGGACCGTGATGCGCTCCGACTTCTAACCACGTTAGAACGAGCTCTATCATGGCTTGGCGGCAGTGCGCCGTTTTCACCAGCGTCTCGGTGTGCATGCTGGTCTTCTACGTCCCGCGAATGATGCACAAAACTCTTCCCACTATGGCGCCCAGGGTCACCAGCGTGGTGACGCTGCTCGCCGCGCACAACCTGGAAGGAGCGCATCGTGGGTGCCGGTGTAGGCGCCTCCGAAGTCGCCGCGCCGCCCGTGGGTGGCAGGGCACCGCCCCTGGAGGGCCTCACGCCGCCTGTGGGGGGCCCGGCTCCGTCTTTGGATTTGGTGGCGTGCGGCCCATCGTCTCGCGCACGAACGATGCCGCTCGCCAGGCTTTGGCTGCCAGAGCGAGGCGGGTGTTCGCGGGCTGTGCCTCAGCTTCCGTCCGCGACCGCCCCACCACTCACCCGCACTAGTATGGGTCTTTCGTCCCCCGACGAACCGATCGCTGTGATCGTCTTCTTCTTGGGAGCCATGGTGACGAAGAACTGCTAAACTAACTGCTAGACCGAATTTTCACAACTGCGCTCCCCTACCTGGCGTGCCAAAGACGGCGGTGGGAATGACACGTATGGAATCACCGGGATCTCTTTGATGACCCACAAGTATAGGGGATCTATCGTAGTCCTTTCGATAAGTAAGAGTGTCGAACCCAACGAGGAGCAGAAGGAAATGATAAGCGGTTTCTAGCAAGCTATTCTCTGCAAGTACTGAAATAAGTGGTAACAGATAGTTTTGTGATAGGATAATTTGTAACGAGCAACAAGTAAAAAAAGTAAATAAAGTGCATCAAGGTGTCCCAATCCTTTTTGTAGCAAAGGACAACCCTGGACAAACTCTTATATAGATAAAAACGCTCCCGAGGACACATGGGAATATCGTCAAGCTAGTTTTCATCATGTTCATAAGATTCGTGTTCGGTACTTTAATAATCTGATATGTGGGTGGACTGGTGCTTGGATGATGTCCTTACTTGGACAAGCATCCCACTTATGATTAACCTCTATTGCAAGCATCCGCAACTACAGCAGAAGTATTAAGGTAAACCTAACCATAGCATGAAACATATGGATCCAAATCAGCCCCTTACGAAGCAACGCATAAACTAGGGTTTAAGGTTCTATCACTCTAGCAACCCATCATCTACTTATTACTCCCCAATGCCTTCCTCTAGGCCCAAATAATGGTGAAGTTTTATGTAGTCGACGTTCACATAACACCACTAGAGGGATGACAACATACATCTCATCAAAATATCGAACGAAGACCAAATTCACATGACTACTAATAGCAAGACTTCTCCCATGTCCTCAGGAACAAACGTAACTACTCACAAAGCATATTCATGTTGATAATCAGAGGGGTATTAATATGCAGATAGGATCTGAACATATGATCTTTCACCAAATAAACTAACTAGCATCAACTACAAGGAGTAATTAACACTACTAGCAACCCACAGGTACCAATCCCGGACTTGGAGACAAGAATTGGATACAAGAGATGAACTAGGGTTTTGGGAGGAGATGGTGCTGGTGAAGATGTTGATGGAGATTGCCCTCTCCCGATGAGAGGAGCGTTGGTGATGACGATGGCGATGATTTCCCCCTCCCGGAGGGAGATTTCCCCGTCAGAACAGCTCCACCAGAGCCCTAGATTGGTTCCGCCAAGGTTCCGCCTCGTGGCGGCGGAGTTTCGTCCGAGAAGATGGCTTATTGTTTTTTCCCATCAAAAGACTTCATATAGCAGAAGATGGCCACTGGACGGCCACCAGGGGGCCCATGAGGTAGGGGCATACCCCCACCCTCATGGGCAGGGTGTGGCCCCCTGGTGAACTTCTTGCTCTCAGTATTTTTTATATATTCGGAAAATGTCTTCCGTGAAGTTCCAAGACTTTTGGAGCTATGCATAATAGGTCTCTAATATTTGCTCCTTTTTCAGCCCAGAATCCCAGCTGGCGGCATTCTCCCTCTTTATGGAAACCTTGTAAAATAAGAGAGAATAGGCATAAGTATTGTGACATAATGTGTAATAACATTCCATAATGCAATAAATATCGATATAAAAGCATGATGCAAAATGGACGTATCAACTCCCCCAAGCTTAGACTTGCTTGTCCTCAAGCGAAAGCCGAAATCGAAAAATATGTCCACATGTTTTGAGATAGAGGTGTCGATAAAAATAAAATACGGACATGAGGGCATCATGATCATTCTTAGAACAACAACTCATATAATTCTTGTCATATAATTTCTTATGCTAGAGTAATAATTCAATCACAATTTCAAGTATGAATTGTAAACTTCATTGACAACTAACAAACTATAATCTCAGCCATTGGAGCAATTGCAATTTATCATAACATAGGAAAGAGTCAACATATAAGAGCTTTGCAGCAAGTCCACATACTCAACTATCATGTAGTCTTTCACAGTTGTTAACACTCATGCAATATTTATGGGTATGGAGTTTTAATCAGACACAGAGAAAGATAGGGGCTTATAGTTTTTCCTCCCAACGTTTTACCTCAAGGGTAATGTAAACAATAATAGTTCATGAAAACTCACATCCAATTAGCCATATATACCAGGATCTTGCCAACATGCTGTGCTTGCCAAAGGATAAAATGTAAAAAGGAAGGGTGAAAATCACCGTGACTCTTGTGCAAGGTAGGAGATAAAAGTAAAAGATAGGCCCTTCGCAGAGGGAAGCAGAGGTTGTCATGCGCTTTTATGGTTGGATGCACAAAATCTTAGTGCGAAAGAACGTCACTTTATATTGCCACTTGTGGTATGGACCTTTATTATGCAGTCTGTCGCTTTTATTTCTTCCGTATCACACAATCGTATAAAGCTTATTTCTCCCATACTAATAAGTCATACATATTTAGAGAGCAATTTTTATTGCTTTGCACCTATGACAACTTACTTGGAGGATCTTATTCAATCCATAGGTAGGTATGGTGGACTCTCATGGCAAAACTAGTTTAAGGATATTTGGAAGCACAAGTAGTATGTCTACATGGTGCGATGAATTTGGCTAGCATGAGAGGGAAAGGCAAGCTCAATCATGTTGGATGATCCATGAAAATATAAATTATTTCAGATGTAACCCATTACATTGTCTACCTTGTCCAACATCAAATCTTTAGCATGTCATATTTTAATGAGTGCTCACAATTATAAAAGATGTCCAAGATAGTATATCTATATGTGAAGACCTATCTTTCTTTATTACTTCCTATTAATTGCAACGATGACCAAAACTATGCTTGTCAACTCTCAACAACTTTTATTCATCATACTTTTTCTATGTGAGATCATTACTCTCCATGAGATCCATATGATCTCTTTGTTTCTTTTTATTTCTTTCTCTTTTTCTTTTATTCACTTAAGATCATGGCAAAAGAATCAAGCCCTTGACTCAACACTAATCTTTATTATATAGCTCACGGAGTCGATTACATAGAGGAATTATAAAGCAAAACTCACAACTTTATCACATTAAGAACTTTTTCTACTAGATCAAGATATTCCCAAAAGGATCGAACTAAGAAAAGAAAAAAAGGTAAAGATAAAAGTGATGGTGATACGATACCGGGGCACTCCCCCAAGCTTGGCAGTTGCCAAAGGGAGTGCCCATACCAGATACTCAATTCTTCTTTGTTGGTGGAGACGGCGGTGATTTTGTTGATGGCGTAGGTTTCTTCCTTAATTTACGCTTGAGGACAGAATTTTGGTCCCTTAGGTCCTTGATCTCTTGCTCCAGGCTCAGTATCTTTTTGCATAGTTCCTGTTTGTTTTCCTTCAAGAGGCGAAAATGGATAAACTCGATCTTAGGTTTCTTTACTCTATCAGGGAGGCTTGACTTTTTGAATTCCACATGCATGTCCCCAGGTTGAGGTAGTGGGACGTTATCTTCATCTGAGCTTGTCTCCTCCTTTCCCTTAGGTTCATAGTCCTCTTCTTCTTCCGTAGTCCAACCACAATGCTCCACATCCCCATAGACTTTAGGATCTGCAAGGTAATCAGCCACATAGCTCTCTCCTTCGACATGTTGCTCAAATCTGCAGCAGGATAGCTCGAAACAAAGAAAGGAGATTTTTGCGTGATACGGGAGTCAAAACCTCCGGGAGATTATATAATGATTTTTTGCCGACCAAAATATGTAACGTGTAAAAAAACGGAGTCCGGAAAGCGCATGAGGTGCCCACGAGGTAGGGGGCGCGCACAGGGGGGTAGGGCGCGCCCTCCACCCTCGTGGAGCCCTCGTGTCCTTCCCGGACTGCTACTTATTTTCCTATTTTTCTAAATATTCTGAAAAAGAGAAATATTGCCTTAAGAACTGTTTTGGAGTCAGTTTACTTACCGTATCACATACCTATTCCTTTTCGGAGTCTGAAACGTTCCGGAAAGTGTCCCTTATGTGTCCCTCCGGGGTTACGGTTTCAATAACATTGGTTTCAACGTTTATAGGATTACCTGAGATATATTGTTTGATTCTTTGATCGTTCACCACCTTCGGATTTGTGCCTTCGAAATTGTTGATTTTTATGGCACCGGAACGATAGACCTCCTCGATAACGTAAGGACCTTCTCATTTAGAGAGAAGTTTTCCTGCAAAAAATCTTAAACGAGAGTTGTATAGCAATACATAATCACCTACATTACACTCACGTTTTTGTATTCTTTTATCATGCCATCTTTTAACTTTTTCTTTAAATAATTTGGCATTCTCATAGGCTTGGGTTCTCCAATCATCAAGTGAGCTAATATCAAATAACCTCTTCTCACCGACAAGTTTGAAATCATAATTGAGTTCTTTAATAGCCCAATATTCCTTATGTTCTAGTTCGAGAGGTAAGTGACATGCTTTTCCATAAACCATTTTATACGGAGACATACCCATAGGATTTTTATATGCAGTTCTGTAGGCCCATAATGCATCATCAAGTTTCTTGGACCAATTCCTTCTAGATCTATTAACATTCTTTTGAAAAATTAATTTGAGTTCTCTATTACTCAATTCTACTTGACCACTAGACTGAGGGTGATAAGGAGATGCAATTCTATGATTAACATCATATTTAGCAAGCATTTTACGGAAAGCACCATGAATAAAGTGTGAACCACCATCAGTCATTAAATATCTAGGGACTCCAAACCTTGGAAAAATAACTTCTTTAAGCATCTTAATAGAGGTGTTATGATCAGCACTACTAGTTGGAATAGCTTCTACCCACTTAGTAACGTAATCAACAGCAACTAAAATATGTGTATATCCATTAGAGGAAGGAAATGGTCCCATATAATCAAAGCCCCAAACATCAAATGGTTCAATAACAAGTGAATAATTCATAGGCATTTCTTGACGTCTTCTAATATTACCAATTTTTTGACATTCATCACAAGATAAAACAAACTTACGGGCATCCTTGAAGAGAGTAGGCCAATAAAAACCAGATTGCAATACCTTATGTGCAGTCCTATCTCCAGCATGGTGTCCTCCATAAGCTTCGGAGTGACACTTGCGTAGGATCTATTCCTGTTCATGCTCAGGTACACAACGTCTAATAACACCATCTACTCCTTCTTTATAAAGATGTGGGTCATCCCAAAAGTAATGCCACAAATCATAGAAGAACTTTTTCTTTTGTTGGTATGTGAAACTAGGTTTTATGAATTTAGCAACAATATAATTAGCATAATCAGCATACCATGGAGCAGTATGAGAAGCATTTATGACATTTAATTGCACATCAGGAAAGCTATCATCAATAGGTAGTGGGTCATCAAGCACATTTTCTAACCTAGACAAGTTGTCTGCAACGGGGTTCTCAGCTCCCTTTCTGTCAACAATATGTAAATCAAATTCTTGTAGCAAGAGAACCCATCTAATAAGTCTAGGTTTAGCATCTTTCTTTTCCATGAGATATTTAATAGCAGCATGATCAGTGTGAATAGTTACTTTAGAATCAACAATATAATGTTTGAACTTATCACAAGCAAATACAACTGCTAAGAATTCTTTTTCAGTAGTAGCATAATTTCTTTGAGCATTGTCTAGGGTTTTACTAGCATATTGAATAACATTTAATTTCTTATCAACTCTTTGCCCTAGAACATCACCTACAACATAATCACTAGCATCACACATAATTTCAAAGGGTAAATTCCAATCAGGTGGCTGAACAATAGGTGCAGAAATCAATGCTTTCTTAAGTATTTCAAATGCTTCTACACAATCATCATAAAAAACAAACGGTATATATTTTTGTAATAAATTAGTCAAAGGCCGAGAAATTTTTGAGAAGTCCTTAATGTACCTCCTATAAAATCCGGTGTGACCAAGGAAACTTCTTATACCTTTGATGTCATTGGGACATGGCATCTTTTCAATAGCATCAACCTTGGCTTTATCAACTTCAATACCTCTTTCAGAAACTTTATGCCCCAGGACAATACCTTCATTAACCATAAAGTGGCACTTTTCCCAATTCAAGACAAGATTAGTTTCTTCACATCTCTGCAAAACTCGATCAAAGTTGCTCAAGCAATCATCAAAAGAAGATCCATAGACGGAGAAATCGTCCATGAAAACCTCACAAATCTTTTCACAAAAGTCAGAGAATATAGCCATCATGCATCTTTGAAAGGTAGCAGGTGCATTACATAAACCAAAAGGCATACATCTATAAGCAAAAGTACCAAAAGGGCAAGTGAGGGAGTCCTGGATTAGGGGGTCTCCGGACAGCCGGATTATATCCTTTGGCCGACTGTTGGACTATGAAGATACAAGATTGAAGACTTCGTCTCGCATCCGAATGGGACTCTACTTAGTATGGAAGGCAAGCTAGGCAGTACGGATATGGATATCTCCTCCTTCGTAACCGACCTTGTGTAACCCTAACCCTCTCTGGTGTCTATATAAACCGGAGGGTTTTAGTCCGTAGGACAGAACAATAACATACAATCATACCATAGGCTAGCTTCTAGGGTTTAGCCTCTCCGATCTCGTGGTAGATCAACACTTGTAATACTCATATCATCAAGAATAAATCAAGCATTACGTAGGGTTTTACCTCCATCAAGAGGGCCCGAACCTGGGTAAAACATCGTGTCCCCTACCTCCTGTCACCATCTGCCTTAGACACACAGTTCGGGACCCCCTACCCGAGATCCGCCGGTTTTGACACCGACATTGGTGCTTTCATTGAGAGTTCCTCTATGGCGCCGCCGTTAGGCTTGATGGCTCCTACGATCATCGATAGCGATGCAGTCCAGGGTGAGACTTTTCTCCCCGGACAGATCTTCGTGTTCGGCGGCTTCGCACTGCGGGCCAACTCGCTTGGCCATCTGGAGCAGATCGAAAGCTATGCCCCTAGCCATCAGGTCAGGTTTGGAAGCTTAAATTACACGACCGATATCCATGGAGACTTGATCTTCGACGGATTCAAGCCCCTGCCTTGTGCGTCGCGCGGTCACGATGAGTACGATTTAGCTCTGCCATCGGACAGTGTTTCAAGAAATCACACTGGCAGCCGCTCCGACCCTTAATTCGGAGCCAGTTGCGCCTCCCATGGGCGGGTGGATAGACCCCGCCACAGATGCCGCATCCCCAACGGCGATCGAGCCGAATATCGATCTTACCCTTCACGAGAGCCGTGTTGTTAAACTGTCGGATACTTCTCCGGCCACGGACTCCGAACCGCCTGCGCCCGCTCCTGTCGAATCCGGTTGGGCGCCGATCATGGAGTTTACCTCCGCGGATATCTTTCAGCACTTGCCCTTCGGCGACATATTGAACTCATCAAAGTCTCTCTCCTTGTCAGGAGAGTCCTGGCCGAACTATGTCCGGCAGGATTGGGATGTAGATGACGAAGAAATTCGCCGCCCACCCACCACCCACTTAGTAGCCACTGTTGATGACTTAACCGACATGCTCGACTCCGACTCCGAAGGCATGGACGGTATGGACGACGATGCAGGAGACGAACAGGAACCACTGCCCATAGGGCACTGGACGCCCACTTCATCACATGACGTATACATGGTGGACACACCAAAAGAAGACGGCGACGAGGAACGGAAGGACGCAACGAAGGGTTGTCCCCTCGAGAAGCAGTCAAAGCGGAGGCGTAAGCGCCGCTCCAAATCCCGCCGCGGCAGAAACAACGATCATACAGACCCAGCGTTAGAGCAGGGTGAACCATCACCGGACCATGGCAACACGGAGAATCAAACCGAACAACCCGATTCTGTCAAAGATAATAGTCCGGACGACATCACACCAGACAGACACCCGACGCAACATAATGCCCGTCAAAGGCTTTTTGCCACCACGAGGAGTCTAAAAAAGCAGAAGCAAAGGCTCAAGGCCGTGCAAGACACACTCCGAATCAGATGGAGTAAAGTGCTCAACACAACGGCGAAGTATGGCGGTAATCACCCCACCAAGAGCTACCCGAAGCAGAAGTTGCTACCTGAATTTGATGAGGAGGCCTTAGATCCCCCGCAACCAAAAATTAAAATGGCCATCTGGCCGGATAGACGACCTCACATCCAACATACAGCGGCAAACAACGCCGCACGTAAGCCAATACGCAATCCACGCGGGGGCTCGCATCAAAAGGACGACGCAACCAGATCCATCTATGGACCACACAAGCGCGCTCCAGCATACGATGCAACAGAACAAACATCCGAACACCACGGTACACCCAGATACAGGCATGCCGCACACCCCCTATGTTTCACCGATGAGGTGCTGGACCATGAATTTCCAGAGGGATTCAAACCCGTAAACATAGAGGCATACGATGGAACAACAGACCCTGGGGTCTGGATTGAGGACTATATCCTCCATATCCGTATGGCTCGAGGAGATGATCTCCACGCCATTAAGTATTTACCCCTCAAACTCAAAGGGCCAGCTCGGCACTGGCTTAAAAGCCTCCCCAAAAGCTCCATTGGAAGCTGGGAAGAGCTCGAAGACGCTTTTAGGGAAAATTTTCAAGGGACTTATGTCCGACCTCCGGACGCGGACGATTTGAGTCATATAACTCAACAGCCCGGAGAGTCAGCTCAAAAGCTTTGGAACATGTTTCTTACTAAAAAGAACCAAATAGTCGACTGTCCGGACGCCGAAGCCTTGGCAGCTTTTAAGCATAGCGTCCACGACGAATGGCTTGCCAGACACCTCAGCCAAGAAAAGCCAAGAACAATGGCAGCATTAACAAGCCTCATGACCCGCTTTTGCGCGGGTGAGGACAGCTGGCTAGCCAGATGCAGCACCAGCGACCCAAGTACATCCGAAGTTAGAGATAGAAATGGGAAATCACGACGCAGCAAAAATAATACACGTCGGAATAAACAAGACATCCCGAAGAGCACGACAGTAAACGCCGGATTCAGAAGCTCTCGGCCAGGTTAGCAAAAGCCGCCCTCTAAAGGCAGCAAAGACGAACTGTCCAGCTTAAACAAAATTCTGGACCAAATATGTCAGATCCACAGCACCCCTGGTAAACCCGCTAATCATACCCACAGAGAATGTTGGGTCTTCAAGAAGTCCGGCATGCTCAACGCCATACACAAGGGGGAGGATACACCAAGCAAAGACGAGGATGAGCCTCTCAAGCAAGACACTGGGGAACAAAAGAAATTTCCACCAGAAGTCAAAACAGTGAACGTGTTACACGTGATCAAGGGGAGAAATAAAGCGGCACTCCCAGAGAAATATGCCCAAGGGCCTATCACCGCGGAGTCCTGCCACTGGTCATCTCAACCGATCACTTTCGACCATCGGGATTACTTAGCAAGTATCCGGCGTGCAGGATGGGCTGCCTTGGTATTAGACCCAATAATTGATGGATACCATTTCACACGAGTCCTGATGGATGGTGGCAGTAGTCTAAACCTGATGTATCAGGACACAATCCGCAAAATGGGGATAGACCCAACGAAAATTTGCCACAGCAATACTACCTTTAAAGGAGTAACGCCATGCCCAGGGGCTCATTGCACGGGTTCCCTGCTACTAGAGGTTATATTCGGCATCCCCGATAACCTCCGTAGAGAAAATTTAACCTTCCACATTGCTCTGTTCCAAAGTGGCATCATTACAGTGAATGGAAATATTGAGCAATCCTTGCGCGCCATAGAGAGTGCGACTGCCTTGGCAACCGCACACTAAAAATGGCCTCACCAGCTAAAGCATTTGATAGGTCGTTAAGACCACGGACACAGTTAGACGAGTTCGGCGCAGCTACATGTAATTCATATAGGTTTGATGGCCACACCCCTATTACAAATACAAGGGGCTCAACGCGCGCAGACAAGTGGCAATTTTTACTCATCTTGAATTGTACATGGTTTCTTTAAACCTACCTTTTTGCACGACAACTGTTCACCTAAGTTTCTCTCTTTTACAGATGACCATCGTGCTACACCCGTCCAGGATATGGCACAACAGAGACACAGGTGCAGATGTGCAGCAGGGACCCGTTCCAAGGATTCTTTTTAGATTAAGACCTTGCGTAAACCTTTTTTACTGTCTCTTGTTGATACACATCCCTCGGATTCTCAGTACAGTTGAGAAGGATGCTGACGTCTTGGCATGTGGCCACATCAGAATAATGCACGTACCTGGACACCAGGGGCTTCTTACAAAGGGCACTATTTAGGCCCGGTTTATACCATAAAGACCGAATACCTTACGGAGTGTTCGGCGTCGCGAGTTTGGCCGTATATGCATCAACTCCGAATCATGTCTTTGGTCAAATGTTGGGTTTGCCCGGCTCCTGTGTTTTGCTGCCTTACGTTCTGCTCTATCGGCTAAGGCGGCACCAGGATAACTACTGTGATTTTGCCGCGGTTCATCCAGACGAGCACCTCAGTAGAGAAAGCCGAAAACTAACTGTCATGATATAGCGTGAGACTGGTCAACCACTCGATGACCTATCAGAATGTTAGAATTCCTCCGCCTTAACGAAGGGCCATTTCCCGGCCAGGCATGTACGCACCCTGAATTCGGGAGAGTGTGGAGCCACCAGGGGCTATATAGTAGCCCCACTTTCAAACTCTTGTGGCTAAGTGAAAGTGTTAAAGCATTATAGTCCGGTTGCCTAGTTCGCTGCGCCATCACCTCCTTATTAGGACCAAGACGTTGGATTAAGTGTGAATACGCGTCTTCTGCGAACACCCCCGCATTATATGCGTGGGGGCTGAAGCCGACGACTGCAATCTTTCAGGTTATACACATGTATACATAAACGGCCGCACAGGAGGCATCATATTACTTTCGGGAAAAAGTATAAATACAACCTTAATAAATTTCATAAAAACATTGTGTTTACAATGGGAATACATGTCACTCAAACATAATATTCTTCGAGCACTGGGCCTCTATCAAACGAGCGCCCTCGAGAACTTCTTCGAAATAGTGCTCGGCAGCCACTCGGCCTATGGCCGAACCCTGCGCCGCAATAGTGGTAGCATCCATCTCCGCCCAGTATGCTTTGACACGGGCAAGGGCCATCCGCGAGCCCTCTATACACGCCGACCTCTTCATCGCATGGATGCGCGGCACCGCTCCAAGGAACTGCTGCACTAAGCTGAAATAACTGTTCAACTTCGGTTTTTGCCGGCCACAGATGATCTATGACGGACCTCATGGCAAGTCCGGACAACCTGTTGAGTTCGGCCCATTCGCCTAGCTGATCAGTCAATGGAAGAGGACGCTCTGGAACGTTAAACTGCGACCAGAACAACTTGTCCACTTCATGATCTGTTTGATCTCGGAGGTATTCGGCCGCATCGACAGCGCTCGCCGCCAAGTCCATATATGCGTCTGCCAAACTCCACAGCCGATCCAGAGGGGCATACCGCGGATCTCCGAACTTCCTCCGCAGCAAAAAGGGCTTCCCAGCCACAATATCCCCGGATTCACATAACTCTTCCTTCTTTGCCCTCATAGCAGAGTGGGTGTCTTTGGTCTCCACCGCGGCCTTTTCAAGGTCCGTCGCCTTCGCTCGGTTTTCTTCTTCAAGGAGCTGGCAGCGGTCGGCAGTGTCTTTTAACTTTACAGCCATCTTGGCCATTTTATCTTTGCTCTCGCAATGTGCAGCCTTTTCGGCTCTTAACTCTTCGACCGCCTTTAAAGCGGCCGCATTACTAATTCTTGCTTGTTCCTTGGCTCGGGCAAGTTCCGCCCGAAGGGTCTCCACAGTGGCAGCTCCATCTGAAGTCACAACATATTAAAGATACTAGCGTTACGCTGCTCTTACTATGTGACATTCACCAGAAAACATTACTTACCCTGTGCCTCGTCAAGCCGCTTGTTAACAAGCTCAATGTCGGCATCTGCCGCATCCAGTTGCCGCTTTAGCTCGGCAAACTCATTACTCCGGCTAGGCACCGGAGCTTCCACCACCTGCATATAAAGGCGGTTTGGTTATTACTTGGGACTACGATCCTCTGTTTGCCGCCGTTCTCGACGACAACCAGAGTCTCAGGGGCTACTATCTACACAGGGCACACCTAAAAATGTGCGTTACTATCAAAAAGTATATCATTTCATGTACCTCAAAGCCCGTCAATAGACTCATAAAGGCTTCATGCAATCCGCTTTCGACAGACGAAATTCTTTCCATCACTGTACCCATCAACGTACGGTGTTCTTCTGAGATGGCCGCTCGCTCCAACAGCTCCCTCAGTACGTCCGACCGCATACCAAACGGTGTCGGACTCTTTTGTTTGCTCTCTTCAAGAGCCGGACACTGGGGACTTCGGGTGACTACATGATTATCTTCTGGCCTCACCGGATCCGGAGAGGCCCTCCGTGACGGCACTTCAAGGTCGCCCGCTTCTTGAGCGGGGGAGTCCGGGGGAGGCATTTCGCTCTCCATCATCTCCGAAATAAGATCCCCCGAAGACGAGCTGTGCTGAGAAGGGCTAAGATCCGAACTGCAAGATAAACGCTTCGGTTATTTTCCTCAGAGGTAAGGTAGTATATCTCCACTATTAAAGTACTTTTGGATTACTTACAGCTCGTTGGAGGGCTGATCCTCACGCGGACTTTGTGCGGCAAGAGCACCCTCCAAGGTAGGACCCTCTGGTGGAGACTTCTTCTCCCATTTGGAAGTCTTGGTTTCCGGATCTTCAAAGGCAGTCCTCTTCCTTCCCCGAAGCGAGAGAAGGTCAGATTCTTCCCCTTGGTTATCCTCCTTCACGGTGGCGCTCATTCCCTCGGTTGGAATTGGTAGCGATGGGGGCCCGCTTTCGACCTCATTATTCCCCCCTTTATCTTCTTTTGAGGGCTCCGGGCAAGGTGCTAGCTCGAGCATCTTTTCCAGTACCGGATTCTCCAAACCCTCAGGAAGGGGGGCCGAACATCGAATCATCTTTGCCCTTGTTAGCCAGTCCTGGTCAAAGAGCGATTTCTCAGAATGACGTCATGGTAAATGAAGGACGGTGTGTTCGGCTAAAGGATTACTTACTTGGTCGGCGGTACGGTTGCTGCTCAGGCCCACGTCCTCGGTAGTATCCAGACACTCTATTCGGGGTCCGAAGAATGATTTGTACATCTCCTCGTGCGTCAGGCCAAGGAAATTCTAAATAGTGTGCGGCCCTTCTAGGTTGAACTCCCACATGCGGAGGGGCCGACGTTTGCAAGGCTGGACTCGACGAACCAGCATGACTTGCACCACCGTAACCAGACTGAAATCTCCTTCAAAGAGATCTTGAATGCGGCTCTGCAGTATAGGCACGTCCTTGGCTGGACCCCAGCTCAGCCCTCTGCTAATCCATGACATTAGTTGTGGTGGAGGGCCCGAGCGGAAAGCAGGGGCAGCCACCCACTTGGCACTTTTGGGAGCTGTGATGTAAAACCACTCCCGTTGCCATAATCTGGACACCTCTAGAAAGGAACCCTTTGGCCATGAAGCTCCAGCGATCTTGCTTATTAATGTGCCTCCGCACGCTGCATGCTGCCCCTCGACCACCTTCGGCTTCACGTCGAAGGTCTTGAGCCACATGCCGAAGTGAGGGGTAATGTGGAGGAAGGCCTCACATACGACAATAAATGCCGAGATGTGGAGAAAGGAGTCCGGGGCTAGATCATGGAAATCTAGCCCGTAATAGAACATCAAACCCCTAACGAAGGGATCCAGAGTGAGTCCTAGACCTCGGAGGAAGTGGGAGATGAACACAACGTTCTTGTTGGGTTCAGGAGTAGGGACGACCTGCCCTCGGGCAGGCAGCCGATGCGAAACCTCGGCAGTCAGGTATCTGCCCTCCCTCAACTTCTTGATATCCTCTTCCGTAACGGAGGAGGGCATCCACCAGCCTTGAAGGCTAGATCCAGACATAGTTGAAGGTCCGAAGCACTTCACCTGGGCTTTGGGTGTTAGAACTCGAGGCGGGGGAAGGATTCGATTGAGCACGGGAAGGAACAAATTAAAAGCCTTGTCCCTTTATAAAGAGGGTGAATATCAAGCGTCCTCTCCCTAACCGTTTGGGACTTGCCTATAATCTAGGAGTCCTAGACACGGTTGGGTTACCCACGACCGTATTGATGAGAATCCCGTAACTAGGGGAACATGATCTCTGCTTTGACAAGACGTGTCAAGAAACTGCCTCGCGTTATGTGTGGAGCTGGTTAAAGAAAAACGGTTCGAATAATCACTGAGCCATGGCATGATGTCATGTTGCCAAAACGTGTCAGCAGATTAAGATTTGTGGAAATATTATTCTCTCTATGATGGTATGTGGAACTTATTTTGCAGGGTCGCACACTATCCTTGTATTCAAACTCTTCTGTGATATGTTCGGAGGAGGAACCCGCCTTGCAATGCCGAAGACAACACTGCGTGCCGGGACTCATCGTCATTGAAAGCCTGGTTCAGGGGCTACTGAGGGAGTCCTGGATTAGGGGGTCTCCGGACAGCCGGATTATATCCTTTGGCCGGACTGTTGGACTATGAAGATACAAGATTGAAGACTTCGTCTCGTGTCCGGATGGGACTCTACTTGGCGTGGAAGGCAAGCTAGGCAGTACGGATATGGATATCTCCTCCTTTGTAACCGACCTTGTGTAACCCTAACCCTCTCCGGTGTCTATATAAACCGGAGGGTTTTAGTCCGTAGGACAGAACAATAACATACAATCATACCATAGGCTAGCTTCTAGGGTTTAGCCTCTCCGATCTCGTGGTAGATCAACTCTTGCAATACTCATATCATCAAGAATAAATCAAGCAGGATGTAGGGTTTTACCTCCATCAAGAGGGCCCGAACCTTGGGTAAAACATCGTGTCCCCTGCCTCCTGTTACCATCCGCCTTAGACGCACAGTTCGGGACCCCCTACCTGAGATCCGCCGGTTTTGACACCAACAACAAGTAAATGTAGTCTTTGATTGATCCTTGGCAGACACAGGTATTTGAGAGAAACCAGAATAACCATCTAGAAAGCAAAAATGTGTATGTTTAGATAATATTTCTAGCATTTGATCGATAAAAGGTAAGGGGTAATGATCCTTTTTAGTGGCCTTATTTAATTTGCGGAAATAATTACCATCCTATAACCTGTAATAATTCTTTGAGGAGTAAATTCATCTTTATCATTAGGAACGACAGTAATACCTCCATTCTTAGGGACACAATGGACAGGGCTTACCCACTGACTATCAGCAACAGGATAGATTATACCTGCCTCAAGGAGCTTTAGTATTTCCTTTCTTACCACTTCTTTCATTTTAGGATTCAGCCGTCATTGATGATCACGAACTGGTTTAGCATCTTCTTCCAAATTTATTTTATGTTGACATAGAGTGGGACTAATGCCTTTAAGATCATCAAGAGTATACCCAATAGCAGCACGATGCTTCTTCAGAGTTTTCAATAATCTCTCTTCCTCATGCTCTGAAAGGTTAGCACTAATAATAACAGGATATATCCTTTTCTCATCAAGATAAGCATATTTAAGAGTTCCAGGCAACGGTTTGAGCTCAAATATGGGATCACCCTTAGGTGGAGGAGGATCCCCTAGGATTTCAACAGGTAAATTGTTTTTCAGAATAGGTTCCTGTTTAAAGAATACTTCATCTATTTCCCTTCTTTCATTCATAAACATATCATTCTCATGGTCTAGCAAACAATGTCCTGAAGGCTCACTAGGAGGTACGACAATAGAAGCAAGACCAATAATTTCATCCTTACTAGGTAATTATTCTTCACGGTATTGTCTACTAAATTTAGAGAAATCAAATTCATGAGACATATCATCTAAACCGATAGTAACAACATCCCTTTTGCAATCCACGGTAGCATTAACAGTGTTCAGGAAGGGTCTACCAAATATAATAGGACAAAAGCTATCTTGTGGGGAACCAAGAACAAGAAAATCAGCAGTATATTTAGTTTTACCACACAAGACTTCAACATCTCTAACAATTCCCATTGGTGAAATAGTATCTCTATTGGCAAGTTTAATTGTGACATCAATATCTTCTAACTCAACAGGTGCAATATCATGCACAATTTCTCTATATAGGCTAATAGGTATTGTACTAGCACCCATATCACATAAGCCATGATAAAAATGATCTCCTATTTTAACAGAAATAACAGGCATGCCTACCACAGGTCTAGGTTTATCTTTAGCACAAGGTTTAGCAATTCTAGCAGTTTCATCACAGAAATAAATAACATGCCCATCAATATTATCAGACAAGAGATCTTTAACAATAGCAATATTAGGTTCAACTTTAACTTGCTCAGGAGGTGTATATGTTTTAATATTGCTTTTACGAACCACAGTTGAAGCTTTAGCATGATCCTTTATCCTAACAGGGAAAGGTGGTTTCTCAACATAAGAAGTAGGAACAACATGATCATTATAAGTGATAATCTTTTCTTCAACTTTAATAGGTGCAACTACTTTTACTTCTATGGGAGGATGATATTTAAACCACTTGTCTTTCGGGAGATCAACATAAGTAGCAAAAGATTCACAGAAAGAAGCTACTATCTTAGAGTCAAGTCCATATTTAGTGCTAAATTTACGGAAAACATCGATATCCATAAAAGATTTAACACAATCAAACTTACGTGTCATACCTGACTCCTTACCTTCATCGAGGTCCTAATCTTCAGAGTTGCGTTTAATTCTTTCCAATAAATCCCATTTGAATTCAATAGTCTTCATCATAAAAGAGCCAGCACAAGAAGTATCGAGCATGGTGCGATTGTTATTAGAAAGCCGAGCATAAATTGTTTTAATAATCATTTCTCTTGTGAGCTCATGATTGGGGCATGAATATAACATTGATTTAAGCCTCCCCCAATCTTGAGCGATGCTTTCTCCTTCGCGAGGCCAAAAATTATATATATAATTGCGATCACGATGAACAAGATGCATAGGATAAAACTTCTGATGAAATTCCAATTTCAATCGTTTGTAATTCCAAGACCCCATATCATCACATAGCCTATACCATGTCGATGCATCTCCCTTCAAAGATAAAGGGAAGACCTTCTTATTAACAACATCTCCGGGTACACCTGCAAGCTTAAATAATCCACAAACTTCATCCACATATATTAGATGCTCATCAGGATGCTTTGTTCCATCTCCTATAAAAGGATTAGCTAGCAGTTTTTCTATCATACCCGAGGGAATTTCGAAGTAGACATTTTCATTTTCAGTAGGTTCAGTAGGTTGAGGAGCAACTCTTTGCTCTACTGGTCGGGGTGAAGATACCCCGAACAAGCCCCTCAGAGGATTACTTTCCATAGTAACAAGTGACAGTAAATTTCAACACACTATATAAATTTTTTCTTACCAAATTCCACCTACCAAAGGCGCTTCACTCCCCGGCAACGGCGCCAGAAAAGAGTCTTGATGACCCACAAGTATAGGGGATCTATCGTAGTTCTTTTGATAAGTAAGAGTGTCGAACCCAACGAGGAGCAGAAGGAAATGATAAGCGGTTTCCAGCAAGGTATTCTCTGCAAGTACTGAAATAAGTGGTAACAGATAGTTTTGTGATAGGATAATTTGTAACGAGCAACAAGTAACAAAAGTAAATAAAGTGCAGCAAGGTGTCCCAATCCTTTTTGTACCAGAGGACAAGCCTGGACAAACTCTTATATAGAGAAAAACACTCCCGAGGACACATGGGAATATCGTCAAGCTAGTTTTCATCATGTTCATAAGATTCGCGTTCGGTACTGTGATAATCTGTTATGTGGGTGGACCGGTGCTTGGGTGCTGTCCTTACTTGGAAAAGCGTCCCACTTATGATTAACCTCTATTGCAAGCATCCACAACTACAACAAAAGTATTAAGGTAAACCTAACCATAGCATGAAACATATTACTAATAGCAACGCATAAACTAGGGTTTAAGCTTCTGTCACTCTAGCAACCCATCATCTACTTAGTACTCCCCAATGCCTTCCTCTAGGCCCAAATAATGGTGAAGTGTTATGTAGTCGACGTTCACATAACACCACTAGAGGGATGACAACATACATCTAATCGAAATATCGAACAATGACCAAATTCACATGACTACTAATAGCAAGACTGCTCCCATGTCCTCAAGAACAAACGTAATTACTCACAAAGCATATTCATGTTCATAATCAGAGGGGTATTAATATGAATATAGGATCTGAACATATGATCTTTCACCAAATAAACCAACTAGCATCAACTACAAGGCGTAATTAACACTACTAGCAACCCACAGGTACCAATCCCGAACTTGGAGACAAGAATTGGATACAAGAGACGAACTAGGGTTTTGAGAGGAGATGGTGCTGGTGAAGATGTTGATGGAGATTTCCCTCTCCTGATGAGAGGAGCGTTGGTGATGACGATGGCGATGATTTCCCCCTCCCGGAGGGAGATTTGCCCGGCAGAACAGCTCCGCCAGAGCCCTAGATTGGTTCCGCCAAGGTTCCGCCTCGTGGTGGCCGAGTTTCGTCCGAGAAGATGGCCTATTGTTTTTTCCCATCAAAAGACTTCATATAGCATAAGATGGCCACCGGAGGGCCACCAGGGGGCCCACGAGGTAGGGGGGCGCGCCCAGGGGGGTAGGGCACGCCCCCACCCTCGTGGGCAGGGTGTGGCCCCCTGGTGAACTTCTTGCTCTCAGTATTTTTTATATATTCGGAAAACATCTTCTGTAAAGTTTTAGGACTTTTGGAGCTGTGTAGAATAGGTCTCTAATATTTGCTCCTTTTCCAGCCCAGAATCCCAGCTGCTGGCATTCTCGCTCTTTATGGAAACCTTGTAAAATAAGAGAGAATAGGCATAAGTATTGTGACATAGTGTGTAATAACAGTCCATAACGCAATAAATATTGATATACTAGCATGATGCAAAATGGACGTATCACCCTTCTACGGTTGGCGGGCGCGGGGTTTTGCAAATAGCGGGTCTGGCAGTCAGCACAAGGGTCGTTTACCCAGGTTCGGGCCGCGGAGATGTGTAATACCCTAGTCCTGCTTTGATGTATATTTGAGTGTTCTTGAGTTCTTGAACTAGCTACGGTGTCTGTCTAGTTCCAAAGATCCGAATCCCTCTCCAGTACGCCTCGGGCCTCCTTTTATAGACAAAAGGAGTTGCCATAGTGGCACACAAGAGGTGGAAAGGTGTATAGTGGCTGAGTCTATCCTCTGGCACCGTCAGACAAACGCATTTAATGCGCTGCCGACGTGCCCTCTTGCTTTATTGGGGACGACAAAGAAGCTCGTCCCAGCTGTCGCCGCCTCGCCTGGCTCCGACGCGCGTCCGAGCTGACGAGGCGTTGCAGCTCCATGTTGGCTGGCTGCTGGGCTGGCATGGTGGTGGCGTCTTCATGAAGATCTGCATGCCACCACGCAGGTGCTTGCTGAGTCGATGTGGAGGCCGCACGCTGCCACACAGACGCCTGCCCAACTGGTTGAGCTAGCAGCTGCATGGGAGCGGCAGTGGAGTCTTGGCAGACATGGGCCTGGCTGCGGACCCACACATGTCCTCGGCAAGGGTCTTGCCGGGGGCCCGACAAGGGTCTTGCTGTGGCACCGTGGTCGTCCCGGGCAAGGACTTTGCCGGGGGTCTCATGGATTTCCTTGGCAAGGATCTTGCCAAGGATCATCGTCTTCTGGTCCTCATCTGATCTCGCGTATTTATGATCCCCACAAATATGTGTATGCCACCATACAAGTGCCTCCCGAGCCTTGGTTCCAATGTGGTTGATGGCGTTGGAACCCCTTGGCTCAAGGGCGGCACGCTCTGTTGGCATTGGGCAAGTTGCCCCGGCAAGGGTCTTGCCGGGGTTGCGGAGGCCGCCCCGGCAAGGGTCTTGCCGGGGGAGCCCACTTCACTCCCTTGCTCTTTGTGTCTCTGGTCTTGGCGTTGCTTCGTTTGCGAAAACGGGTCAGCACATGGAATATGCTGGCAATGTAACACAGGAGAGTAATGAACAGATAAAAGCTATCACTATATGCATATATGGCTGGTGGAGGCTGCATGCTTAATAGGTTTTGCGAAAAGCCAATTTTTCCCTACAACAAAGGAATATATTTTATTTAACTGTCATGGTAGTTGAACTATATTGAGAAGGTTCATCCAACTCAATCCCAATTAAAAGTAATTATCAACCCAATAAATTAATTTAGAGTGATGAAATCCATATGATAATCCAAGAACCAGATACTCAAGATGTCCATAACCGGGGACACGGCTAACCATGATTAGTTTATACACTCTGCAGAGGTTTGCACACTTTTCCCCACAAGACTCGATCTCCTCCGTTGGATTTCTCGCACTACAGGGTGTTTGAGAAACGGATGACTGAGACACAATCTTTCAGAAGCATTTTCTGTTTACTCCGGGCGGACGGGTACACCTACAATCCCCTACATCTGCTAGTCCACCTCTTCAAGAACTCACGCAACTTACTCAATTATGCTAGAGCCCATAATGGTTGTGGCTGCACACGGAAGTTTCTAGCATGAATAGTCTTATGATCCTTTTGAGCTTGGGTGGCGGATCGTAGGATGATCACACAGGTACTCCGGGATATCCTAGGACAACACTGTATTCTCCAGGTGCCCACAAGCAATCCACCCAGATGTGTATTAAAGTTGTCACCTTAAGTTGAACCATTAATTAAAAACTCACATCTGTCATGGGTACACTCAAACCCAAACCACGTCTACAAGCATAGCATGGCAATATAAGCATAAGGTAGAAGTAACTCCCAAGGGTTTGATAATAAAACAGGTAATAGGTTCTACCTCATTATCTACTTCCCAGACCCACATGTTAAGAGATCCTACTCATGCAATGTGTGAAGGTTGAAACTAATGCATAAAAACTGGGTGATAAAGGGGTATGATCAAAGTGTTACTTGCCTTGCTAACGATCTGCAAATCCTAAAGACTCGTAGCAGCATGCTTCACACTCCGGGTGTTCTATCGCAAACTAACAATAGCATACATAAGCAATCAATCAAATATGCATGGGTAAATCTCAAATAAGAAGATATAACCGGAAAGTTCAACTGAAGAACTCCGGTTTGCAAAAAAAAAATCAAATCAAACAGAGCAACGAAACTCAAACGACGAAAGAAACAAGATCTGGTTAGTAATCTATACTAAAGTCAAATTTTACAGTAACAAAATATTTTTCAAGTTTGTTAAACATAAAGAGGGCTTCGAGACGAAGATCTAGGCGCTTGAATCGCCTGATTCCGATAAACGAGCGAAAAGATAAACTAAAATGAAAAACAGGACAGAAATCGCGATCGAAAATAATCGCGGAAAACCCTGGAAAAAGAAAAGTGACGGACAGGCTAACGAACGAACATTCGCTGTCTCCGGGTAACGGGTGAAAACCGCTCGTTAAAACGAACGTATGAATGGGCGTTTGCTAAATAACTAAACCGAAAAATGAACCAATCTATTAAAAAACGGATCTAGGGTTTTTACCGGAAAAACCGAACCGGCGAAGAAAACCGGCGGCGGCGGCGGCGAACTCTGGTGAGTGGCGTGGGTGGCGGCGTGGCACGGCGGTGCAGCGGCAGCAGCAGCGCGCGGCGGCGGCGGCTGGTGCGGCGGCGACGGCTTAGGGTTTCGGGAGGGGCGCTAGGCTGTTGGGGTCGGACCTCCCGGCTTATAAAGGCCAGCCGGGCCAGGAGTCCTAGGCGGACACGACCTGGTTAGGCCGGTTACTTTTTTTAAATAATTCCGCGCAGAAAAACAAAGAAAAGAAATACTAAACGGACTCCAAAAATCCTGAAATAAATTTTCCTCGTCCTCTAAAAATACGCCGGACAAGGTGAACATTTATGTGGGCCTATAATGCAATTTTGAAAAATGCATATTTTTCCTAATTCAAATAAAATAGCGATAAAACCCCAAATAAAAAAATACAAGTTGATTTTAATATTTTTCCTCCAACATTTCATTTATTTTGGAGAAGTCATATTATCTCCTCTCATATAATTTTAATATGAAATATTTTGGGGGGAGAAAAATAATTAAAACCAAAGTGATCCTTGTTTCAATATTTGATAGAACTCAAATATGAGAACGAGGGAAAATCCCCAACTCTCTCCGAGGGTCCTTGAGTTGCTTAGGATTTCGAGGATCGCAAGAACGAAATGCAATAAAATATGATATGCATGGATGACCTATGTATAACATTCCAAATTGAAAATTTGGGATGTTACACCTAACCCTCTGCCTGATCTCACCCTCTCCCTCCCATCCTCCCTCCAGCGCCGCCAGGAGAGGAGCGCTCACACCTGTTTCCTTCTCTCCCCCGATTCCCCCTCATCCTTCGCGCCCCTCCGCCAAGTGCCGCCGACCGCTCCTTCCTCCTGCTCGATCCCCATCTCCCTCAAAGCGCTGTCACGCATAGATGGCAGAACCAGCGCCTCCTCACCCTCTCCCTCGATCCCATCCTCCCCGACGCCCTCTCCTACCTCGCGCCCTGCCTTGCCCCGCCATGAACGTCTGCAAGACCTCACCGCTGCCTTCCCGCCTCCGGCCATGGCGCCCGCGCTGACAACCCGACCTGCCCTGCACCATCTCTGCCATCCCCTCACCTGTTCGCCTCCTCCTGCGCCCTGCGCACCCTTGTGCTCGCGAGCAGGGGACCCCGAGGACGCCAGCCGCCCTCCTCTACCAACCTATGCCGGTGACTTCCACCTCCAGTCATTTCCCGTGAGCAAGCCATAGCCCGAGCGCTCCTCGGCACGCCGGCATCCCCGTTCGAACCCTCCTCGTCGCTTGCATCTTCTACGGCTGCGTCGCCGCGCTCGCACGCCTTTGGCAAAGCTTCGAAGGCCCCGTCGCCGTGCTGTTCAAGTCGCACCATCGGGGACAGGATCCCCTTGTCAGATCCGGTGGATCCCCGTTGTTTCCCGTGCCTGCAGGTCCCATCTCGCCGAACCCTCCCATCAGCAGCGCCGCCTCGCCCTGCCGCCATGTCCTGCCGTTGCCGCTGCTTTCCCTGCTTCACACGCTAGCAAGCTTGAAGGCCGTCCCCAGAGAACTTACCAACGACAAGTTCGTGTACCCACGCCGTGTGTTTTCTGCTGCCAAGTACCACGACTACAGCCGGTGTGCATTTTTGTCAAGTCCGACTACGACAATCGACTACACAACGAGACGCCAAGTACCACTACACCCGGAGACCTCGGACCCGTCAAGTCCAACAATGATTGTGCACAACTACCATCAACCCCGAGAACATCATATGCATCAAGTTCCTTTTCGAAAAGTGTACCAGTACCGCCGTCTTCGGAATCGCTAAGAACGACAAGTACCTTGACGCCCGATGCATAGAATAACTACCGTCGCAAGAACGAGGCCGGCAAGTTCGAAGACCCTAAGTACCTCTTCGAAACGACCGAGTACCCCTAACGTCAACCCTCGAAGACCCTGTGGACGTCAAGTTCCTCGTTGTGACCCAGAACACCTACGGAGTGTGTACAACTACGAAGCGAGAATGACTACTTCCGCTATGAACGTCCCGAGATCGCCTACTTCCTCTACTTTGCATCGAACGAGAACCGTCCCGTTTGCACGCTTCGAAGGTATAACCCCGAGATGACCGCCCGTGAATGAATGCATATGTTGTATGAAATGCTCGCGTTTGCACCGTGCCCGACGTGTTTCTTGCATGTTCCCCATTGCCATGCCGTCGTCTCGTGGGAACCCGGTAACCAGGATCACCCCACCGTTCATTGCATGACACACTCCTATCACACTTTCTTTTGCACCGGCATCTCAATCGAGTTACCGGAACCGGAATGTTGCCGTGGCACCATTCCCGTTGTCGTTGCCATGTCACCCCTTTCGTTTCCGCCACGATGACAAGTGCTTCATAACATGCCCATGTTAGCATTTTCATAAAATTGCTTTAAACTTGTACATGTCATCCGCATCATGATAACAACATCAAGAATGTTTAAATTGTTGTTTGCTTCAATTGCTAAATGACATGTGGGGACTTACCGGAATGGTTATTTGCTATTTCCGGCCTCACTTAAAATGCCTAGCTATGTATTTTACTCATGTTTAACCTCTTGCCATGTTTAATAACATTTAATGTTGTTGGGTACATAAACGGGAGAGAACTAAATAAGTCATGTGGTGTTTTGTCAATATGCAACTCATTTCATATTGAGCTCCACTTAATTTGTAGCATTGTTTGTGCACTTTTCCATGCCATGCCTCATTAAACCGGACATGCATCATACTTGATTGTGCATCATGCCATGTTTATGCTTGTTGGTTTACCATGTGGTTTGCTCCTTTCCGATTGTGCGTCTTCTCGATAGTTTAGGTAACGTTAAGTTTGTGAGGATCCGTTCGACTACGTCCATTTGTCTTCTTCATGGACTCGTTCTTCTTCCTTGCGGGATCTCAGGAAAGATGACCATACCCTCGAAATCAATTCTATCTTTGCTCGCTAGTTGTTCGTTCTATCGCTATGTCGCGCTACCTACCACTTGTTATATCATGCCTCCCATATTTCCATGCCAAGCCTCTAACACACCTTCCTAGCAAACCGTTGCTTGGCTATGTTACCGCTTTTGCTCAGACCCTCTTATAGCATTGTTAGTTGCAGGTGAAGTTGAAGATTGTTCCATGTTGGAACATGGTTATGTTGGGATATCACAATATCTCTTATTTTTAATTAATGCATCTATATACTTGGTAAAGGGTGGAAGGCTTAGCCTTATGCCTGGTGTTTTGTTCCACTCTTGCCGCCCTAGTTTCCGTCATACCGGTGTTATGTTCCTTGATTTTGCGTTCCTTACGCGGTTGGGTGTTATGGGAACCCCTTGATAGTTTGCTTTGAATAAAACTCCTCCAGCAAGGCCCAGCCTTGATTTTACATTTGCCGCACCTAAGCCTTTTTCCCTTGGGTTTCCGAAGCCCGAGGGTCATATTTATTTACTCCCCCATGCCAGTGCTCCTCTGAGTGTTGGTCCAACCTGGGCGATGTCCGGCACCCCTGGCCAACCAGGGTCTATGCCAACCTGACGTCTGGCCCATCCGGTGTGCCCTGAGAACGAGATACGTGTGACTCCTATCGAGATTTGTCGGCACATCGGGAAGCTTTGCTGGTCTTGTTTTACCATTGTCGAAATGTCTTGTAACATGGATTCTGAGACTGATTGGGTCTTTCCAGCAGAAGGAATATCCTTCGTTGACCGTGAGAGCTTGTGATGGGCTAAGTTGGAACACCCCTACAGGTTTAAACTTTCGAAAGCCGTGCCCGCGGTTATGTGGCAGATGGGAATTTGTTAATATCCGGTTGTAGAGAACTTGACACTTGACTTAATTAAAATGCATCAACCGCGTGTGTAACCGTGATGGTCTCTTTTCGGCGGAGTCCGGGAAGTGAACACAGTCTTGTGTTATGCTTGAACGTAAGTAGTTTCAGGATCACTTCTTGATCACTTCTAGCTTCTCGACCATTGCGTTGCATCTCTTCTCACTCTTATTTGCATACGTTAGCCACCATATTTGCTTATCTCTTACTGCAACTCCACCTCACTACCTCATCATACCCATAAGCTTAAATAGTCTTGATCTCGCGGGTGTGAGATTGATGAGTCCTCGTGACTCACAGATACTTCCCAACAGTTGCAGGTGCCGATGATACCAGTGCAGGTGACGCAACCGAGCCCAAGTGGGAGCTCGATGAAGATCTTGATTGTTGTTTTTGTGTCTTTTCTGGTTGATCAGTAGTGGTGCCCAGGTGGGACGATCGGGGATCTAGCATTTGGGGTCGTCTTCTTTTATTTTGGTTCTGTAGTCGGACCTTTGAGTGTACCCTGGATGATGTATGTTTACTTGTTATTTGTGCGAAGTGGCGATTGTAAGCCAACTCTTTATTCCTTTCTTATTTAGTACATAGGATTGTGTGAAGATTACCCCACTTGCGACTAAACCACCATGCGGTTATGCCTCTAAGTCGTGCCTCGACACGTGGGAGATATAGCCGCATCGTGGGTGTTACAGCGCCCCCCTTTCCTTCTCTTCTCTCCCTCTCCTTCCTTCCCCCCTTCCTCCTCCTAGTAGGACTAAGAAAGGGGAGTCCTGCTCCTACTAGGAGGAGGACTCCTCCTCTCCTGCCGCGCCCCAAGGGCCGGCCAGCCTCCCCCTTGCTCCTTTATATACGGGGGCAGGGGGCACCCTAGGGCACACAAGTTGATCATTGCTCCCTTAGCCGTGTGCGGTGCCCACCTCCACCATAATCAACCTCGATCATATCGTCGTAGTGCTTAGGCGAAGCCCTGCGCCGATAGCTTCATCATCACCGTCATCACGCCATCGTGCTGACGAAGCTCTCCCTCGACACTCAGCTGGATCAAGAGTCCGTGGGACGTCACCAAGCTGAACGTGTGCAGATCGCGGAGGTGCCGTACTTTCGGTACTAGGATCCATCGGATCGTGAAGTTGTACGACTACATCAACCGCGTTTTCATAACACTTCCACTTACGGTCTATGAGGGTACATGGACAACACTCTTTCCCTCTTGTTGGTATGTATCACCATGATAGATCTTGTGTGTGCGTAGGAACTTTTTGAAATTACTACGTTCCCCAACAGTGGTATCAGAGCCAGGTCTATGCGTAGATGTTATATGGATGAGTAGAACACAAAGGAGTTGTGGGCGTGGATATATACATATTGCTTGCCGCCGTCACTAGTTGATTCTCGATTCGACGGTATTGTTGGATGAAGTGGCCCAGACCGACATTACGCGTACACTTACGCGAGACTGGTTCTACCGACGTGCTTCGCACACAGGTGGCTGGTGGGTGTCAGTTTCTCCAACTTTAGTTGAATCGGATTCAATGAACATGGTTCTTTCTAAAGATTAAAAAGCAATCACTATACCGCGCTGTGGTTTTTGATGCGTAGGTAAGAACGGTTCTTGCTCAGCCCATAGCAGCCACGTAAAACTTGCAACAACAAAGTAGAGGACGCCTAACTTGTATTTGCAGGGTATGTTGTGATGTGATATGGTCAAGACATGATGCTAAATTTTATTGTATGAGATGATCATGTTTTGTAACACAGTTATCGGCAACTGGCAGGAGCCATATGGTTGTCACTTTATTGTATGAAATGCACTCGCCATGTAATTGCTTCACTTTATCACTAAGCGGTAGTGATAGTCGTAGCAGCAATAGTTGGTGAGACGACAACGATGCTTCGATGGAGATCAAGGTGTCAAGCCGGTGACGATGGTGATCATGATGGTGCTTTGGAGATGGAGATCAAAGGCTCAAGATGATGATGGCCATATCATATCACTTATATTGATTGCATGTGATATTTATCCTTTATGCATCTTATTTTGCTTAGTTCGGCGGTAGCATTATAAGATGATCTCTCACTAAATTTCAAGGTATAAGTGTTCTCCCTGAGTATGCACCATTACTACAGTTTGTCATGCCGAGACACCACGTGATGATCGGGTGTGATAAGCTCTACTTTCACATACAACGGGTGCAAGCCAGTTTTGCACACGTAGAATACTCGGGTTAAACTTGATGAGCCTAGCATATGCAGATATGGTCTCGGAACACTGAGACCGAAAGGTCGAGCGTGAATCATATAGTACATATGATCAACATAGTGATGTTCACCATTGAAAACTACTCCATCTCACGTGATGATCGGACATGGTTTAGTTGATATGGATCATGTGATCACTTAGATGATTAGAGAGATGTCTATCTAAGTGGGAGTTCTTGAGTAATTTGATTAATTGAACTTTAATTTATCATGAACTTAGTACCTGATAGTATTTTGCATGTCTATGTTGTTGTAGATAGATGGCCTGTGCTGTTGTTCGGTTGAATTTTAATGCGTTCCTCGAGAAAGCTAAGTTGAAAGATGATGGTAGCGACTACACAGACTGGGTCCGTAACTTGAGGATTATCCTCATTGCTGCACAGAAGAATTACGTCCTAGAAGCACCGCTAGGTGACAAACTCGCTGCAGGAGCAACGCCAGATGTTGTGAACACCTAGCAGAGCAAAGCTGATGACTACTCGATAGTTCAGTGTGCCATGCTTTACGGCTTAGAACCGAGACTTCAATGACATTTTGAACATCATGGAGCATATGAGATGTTCTAGGAGTTGAAGTTAATATTTCAAGAAAATGCCCGTATTGAGAGATATGAAGTCTCCAATAAGTTCTGTAGCTGCAAAATGGAGGAGAATAGTTCTGTCGATGAACATATACTCAGAATGTCTGGGTACCACAACCACTTGACTCAGCTGGGAGTTAATCTTCCTGATGATAGTGTCATTGACAGAGTTCTTCAATCACTGCCACCAAGCTACAAGAGCTTCGTGATGAACTATAATATGCAAGGGATGGATAAGGCGATTCCTGAGCTCTTCGCAATGCTAAAGGCTGCAGAGGTAGAAATCAAGAAGGAGCATCAAGTGTTGATGGTCAACAAGACCACCAGTTTCAATAAAAAGGGTAAAGGGAAGAAAGAGAACTTTAATAAGAACAACAAGCTAGTTGCTGCTCAAGTGAAGAAACCCAAGTCTGGACCTAACCCTGAGACTGAGTGCTTCTACTACAAAGGTATTGGTCACTGGAAGCGGAACTATCCCAAGTATTTGGCGAAGAAGAAGGATGGCAAAGTGAGAGGTATATTTGATATACATGTTGTTGATTTGTACCTTACTAATGCTCGCAGTAGTGCCTGGGTATTTGATACTGGTTCAGTTGCTAACATTTGCAACTCGAAACAGGGGCTACAGATTAAGCGAAGATTTGCTAAGGACGAGGTGACGATGCGCGTGGGAAATGGTTCCAAAGTCGATGTGATTGCCGTCGGCACGCTACCTCTACATCTACCTTCGGGATTAGTTTTAGACCTAAATAATTGTTATTTGGTGCCAGCGTTGAGCATGAACATTATATCTGGATCTTGTTTGATGCGAGACGGTTATTCACTTAAATAAGAGAATAATGGTTGTTCTATTTATATGAGTAATATCTTCTATGGTCATGCACCCTTGATGAGTAGTCTATTTTTACTAAATCTTGATAGTAGTGATACACATGTTCATAGTATTGAAGCCAAAAGATGCAGAGTTGATAATGATAGTGCAACTTATTTGTGGCACTGCCGTTTGGGTCATATTGGTGTAAAGCGCATGAAGAAACTCCATTCTGATGGACTTCTGGAATTACTTGATTATGAATCACTTGGTATTTGCGAACCATGCCTCATGGGCAATGATACGTCTCCAATGTATCTATAGTGTTTGATTGTTCCATGCTATTATATTATCTGTTTTGGATGTTTAATGGGCTTTAATATACCTTTTTATATTATTTTTGGGACTAACCTATTAACCAAAAGCCTAGTGCAAATTGGTTTTTTGCCTATTTCAGTGTTTCACAGAAAAGGAATATCAAACGGAATGAAACCTTCGCGAGGATCGTTTTTGGAACAAACGTGATCCAGGAGACTTGGGGTGGACGTCAAGGAAGTAGCGAGGGAGCCACGAGGTAGGAGGGCGCGCCCCAGGGGGGTGGGAGCCCCTCCACCCTCATGGGCCCCTCGCAGCTCCATCGACCTATTTCTTTCACCTATATATACTCTTATACCCTAAAACCTTCGGAGAGAGCAATGAAACACCTTTTCCACCGCCGCGACCTTCTATACTCGTGAGATCCCATCTTGGGGCCTTTTCCGGCATTTCGCCGGAGGGGGATTCGATCAAGGAGGGCTTCTACATCAACACCATAGCCTCTCCGATGATGTGTGAGTAGTTTACCGCAGACCTTCGGGTCCATAGTTATTAGCTAGATGGCTTCTTCTCTCTCTTTGGATCTCAATACGAAGTTCACCTTGATCTTCTTGGAGACCTATTCGATGTAACTCTTTTTGCGGTGTGTTTGCCGAGATCCGATGAATTGTGAGTTTATGACTTGATTATCTATGAATATTATTTGATTCTTCTCTGAATTCTTATATGCATGATTTGATATCTTTGCAAGTCTCTTCGAATTATCGGTTTAGTTTGGCCTACTAGATTGATCTTTCTTGCAATGGGAGAAGTGCTTAGCTTTGGGATCAATCTTGCGGTGTCCTTTTCCAGTGACAACAAGGGCAGCAAGGCACGTATTGTATTGTTGCCATCGAGGATAAAAAGATGGTGTTTATATCATATTGCTTGAGTTTATCCCTCTACATCATGTCATCTTGCCTAAAGCGTTGCTCCGTTCTTATGAACTTAATACTCTAGATGCATGCCGGATAGCGGTCGATGTGTGGAGTAATAGTAGTAGATGCAGAATCGTTTTGGTCTACTTGTCATGGACATGATGCCTATATTCATGATCATTGCCTTAGATATCATCATAACTATGCGCTTTTCTATCAATTGCTCGGCAGTAATTTGTTCACCCACCGTAATACATGCTATCTTGAGAGAAGCCACTAGTGAAACCTATGGCCCCCGGGTCTACTTTATATCATATAAGTTTCCAATCTACAATTCTACTTTACTATTTATTTTGCAATCTTTATTTTCCAATCTATACAACAAAAATACCAAAATTATTTATCTTATTATCTTTATCAGATCTCACTTTCGTAAGTGACCGTGAAGGGATTGACAACCCCTTTATCGCGTTGGTTGGGAGGTTCTTGTTTGTTTGTGCAGGTACTAGGCGACTTGCGTGCAGTCTCCTACTGGATTGATACCTTGGTTCTCAAAAACTGAGGGAAATACTTACGCTACTTTGCTACATCACCCTTTCCTCTTCAAGGGAAAACCAACACATGCTCAAGAGGTAGCAGGCAAGATGACTAAAACTCCGTTCTCCGGAACAATGGAGCGAGCAACAGAGTTATTGGAAATCATACATACTGATGTATGTAGTCCAATGAACATTGAGGCTCGTGGCGGATATCATTATTTTCTCACCTTCATAGATGATTTGAGCAGATATGGGTATGTCTACTTGATGAAACATAAGTCTGAAACATTTGAAAAGTTCAAAGAATTTCAGCGTGAAGTGGAAAATCATTGTAACAAGAAAATAAAGTTTCTATGATCTAATCGTGGAGGAGAATATTTGAGTTACGAGTTTGGTCTTCATTTGAAACAATTGGGAATAGTTTCGCAACTCACGCCACCCGGAACACCACAACGTAATGGTGTGTCCGAACGTGGTAATTGTACTTTACTAGATATGGTGCGATCTATGATGTCTCTTACTGATTTACCGCTATTGTTTTGGGGTTATGCTTTAGAGACAGCTGCATTCATGTTAAATAGGGCACCATCTAAATCCGTTGAGACAACACCTTATGAACTATGGTTTGGCAAGAAACCCAAGTTGTTGTTTCTTAAAGTTTGGGGCTACGATGCTTATGTGAAAAAGCTTCAACCTGATAAGCTCGAACCCAAATCAGAGAAATGTGTCTTCATAGGATACCCAAAGGAGACCATTGGGTACACCTTCTATCACAGATCAGAAGGCAAGATATTCGTTGCTAAGAATGGATCCTTTCTAGAGAAGGAGTTTCTCTCGAAAGAAGTGAGTGGGAGGAAAGTAGAACTTGATGAGGTAATTGTACCTGCTCCCTTATTGGAAAGTAGTTAATCACTGAAATCAGTTCAAGTGATTCCTACACCAGTAAGTGAGGAAGCTAATGATGATTATCTTGAAACTTTTGATCAAGTTACTACCAAACCTCGTAGGTCAACCAGAGTAAGATCCACACCAGAGTGGTACGGTAATCCTGTTCTGGAGGTCATGTTACTTGACCATGACGATCCTACGAACTATGAGGAAGCGATGATGAGCCCAGATTCCGCAAAATGGCTTGAGGCCATGAAATCTGAGATGGGATCCATGTATGAGAACAAAGTGTGGACTTTGGTTGACTTGCCCGATGATCGGCAGACCATAGAGAATAAATGGGTCTTCAAGAAGAAGACTGACTCTGACGGTAATGTTACTGTCTACAAAGCTCAACTTGTTGCAAAAGGTTTTCGACAAGTTCAAGGAGTTGACTATGATGATACCTTCTCACCCGTAGTGATGTTTAAGTTCGTCTGAATCATGTTAGCAATTACCGCTTTTTATGATTATGAAATTTGGCAAATGGATGTCACATTCCTTAATGGATATCTTAAAGCAGAGTTGTATATGATGCAACCAGAAGGTTTTGTCGATCCAAAAGGTGCTAACAAAGTGTGCAAGCTCCAGCGATCCATTTATGGACTGGTGCAAGCCTCTCGGAGTTGGAATATACACTTTGATAGTGTTATCAAAGCATATGGTTTTATACAGACTTTTGGAGAAGCCTGTATTTACAAGAAACTGAGTGGGAGCTTTGTAGCATTTTTGATATTATATGTAGATGACATATTGTTGATCGGAAATGATACTGAATTTCTGAATAGCATAAAAGGATACCTGAATAAGAATTTTTCAATGAAAGACCTCGGTGAAGCTGCTTATATATTGGGCATCAAGATCTATAGAGATAGATCAAGACACTTAACTGGACTTTCACAAAGCACATACCTTGATAAAGTTTTGAAGAAGTTCAAAATGGATCAGGCAAAGAAAGGGTTCTTGCCTATGTTACAAGGTGTGAAGTTGAGTCAGACTCAATGCATGACCACTACAGAAGATAGAGAAAAAATGAAAGTCATTCCCTATGCTTCAGCCATAGGTTCTACCATGTATGCAATGCCGTGTACCAGAACTGATGTGTGCCTTTCTATTAGTTTAGCAGGGAGGTACCAAAGTAATCTAGGAGTGGATCACTGGACAGCGGTCAAGAACATCCTGAAATACCAGAAAAGGACTAAGGATATGTTTCTCGAATATGGAGGTGACAAAGAGCTCGTCGTAAACAGTTACGTCGATGCAAGCTTTGACACTGATCCGGATGACTCTAAGTCACAAGCCAGATACGCGTTTTTATTAAATGGTGGAGCTGTCAGTTGGTGCAGTTCCAAGCGAAGTGTAGTGGCGGGATCTATGTGTGAAGCGGAGGACATAGCTGCTTCGGAAGCAGAAAATGAAGGAGTCTAGATGAAGGAGTTCATATCTGATCTAGGTGTCATACCTAGTGCATCGGGTCCAATGAAAATCTTTTGTGACAACACTGGTGCAATTGCCTTGGCAAAGGAATCCAGATTTCACAAAAGAACCAAGCACATCAAGAGACGCTTCAATTCCATCCGCGATCAAGTCAAGGAGGGAGACATAGAGATTTGCAAGATACATACGGATCTAAATGTTGCAGACCCGTTGACTAAGCCTCTCTCACGAGAAAAACATGATCAGCACCAAGACTCCATGGGTGTTAGAATCATCACAATGTAATCTAGATTATTGACTCTAGTGCAAGTGGGAGACTGAAGGAAATATGTCCTAGAGGCAATAATAAAGTTGTTATTTATATTTCCTTATATCATGATAAATGTTTATTATTCATGCTAGAATTGTATTAACCGAAAACTTAGTACATGTGTGAATACATAGACAAACAGAGTGTCACTAGTATGCCTCTACTTGACAAGCTCGTTGAATCAATGATGGTTATGTTTCCTAACCATAAACATGAGTTGTCATTTGATTAACGGGATCACATCATTAGAGAATGATGTGATTGACTTGACCCATCGGTTTAGCTTAGCACGATGATCGTTTAGTTTGTTGCTATTGCTTTCTCAATAACTTATACATGTTCCTATGACTATGAGATCATGCAACTCCCGAATACCGGAGGAACACTTAGTGTGCTATCAAACTTCACAACGTAACTGGGTGACTATAAAGATGCTCTACAGGTGTCTCCGATGGTGTTTGTTGAGTTGTCATAGATCGAGATTATGATTTGTCACTCCGAGTATCGGAGAGGTATCTCTGGGCCCTCTCAGTAATGCACATCACTATAAGCCTTGCAAGCAATGTGACTAATGAGTTAGTTATGGGATGATGCATTACGGAACGAGTAAAGAGACTTGCCGGTAACGAGATTAAACTAGGTATTCAGATACCGGCGATCGAATCTCGGGCAAGTAACATACCGATGACAAAGGGAACAACGTATATCGTTATGCGGGTTGACCGATAAAAATCTTCATAGAATATGTGGGAGCCAATATGAGCATCCAGGTTCCGCTATTGTTTATTGACCAGAGACATGTCTCGGTCATGTCTACATAGTTCTCGAACCCGTAGGGTCCGCACGCTTAACGTTCGGTGACGATCGATATTATGAGTTTATGTGTTTTGATGTACCGAAGATAGTTCGGAGTCTCGGATGTGATCACGGACATGACGAGGAGTCTCGAAATAGTCGAGACATAAAGATTGATATATTGGATGACTATATTCGGGCACCGGATGAGTTCTGGGGGTCATCGGATAATTATCGGAGTGCCGGGGGGTTATCAAAATCCCCAGGGGGACTAATGGGCCAACATGCAGGGTCGCGCGCCCCTCCCCCTCTAGTCCGAATTGGACTAGGGAAGGGGGGCCCCTTTCCTTCTCTTCTCTCCCTCTCCTTCCTTCCCCCTTCCTCCTCCTAGTAGGACTAGGAAAGGGGAGTCCTACTCCTACTAGGAGGAGAACTCCTCCTCTCCTGGCGCGCCCCCAAGGGCCGGCCGGCCTCCCCCTTGCTCCTTTATATATGGGGGCAGGGGGCATCCTAGGACACACAAGTTGATCATTGATCCCTTAGCCGTGTGCGGTGCCCCCCCTCTACCATAATCCACCTCGGTCATATCATCGTAGTGCTTAGGCTAAGCCCTGCGCCGGTAGCTTCATCATCACCGTCATCATGTCGTCGTGCTGATGAAGCTCTCCCTCGACACTCATATGGATCAAGAGTTCGTGGGACGTCACCGAGCTGAACGTGTGCAGATCATGGAGGTGTCTTACTTTCGGTACTAGGATCGGTCGGATCGTGAAGACATACGACTACATCAACCGCATTGTCATAATGCTTCCGCTTACTGTCTACGAGGGTACGTGGACAACACTCTTCCCCTCTTGTTGCTATGCATCACCATGACAGATCTTGCGTGTGCGTAGGAAAATTTTGAAATTATTGCATTCCCCAACACCAGAGGGGTGCCCCGAGGGGGGCACAACCCACCTGGGCACGCCTGGGGGCCCAGGCGCGCCCTGGTGGGTTGTGCCCACGTCGGTGGCCTCCTGCATCGCCTCTTTGCCCTATAAATTCCTAAATATTCCAAAAACCATGGGGGTAACCCTAGATCAGAAGTTCCACCGCCACAAGCCTCCGTTGCCACGAAAAACCAATCTAGACCCCGTTCCGCCACCCTGCCGGAGGGGGAAATCATCACCAGTGGCCATCTTCATCATCCCGGCGGCCACCATGATGAGGAGAGAGTAGTCCACCCTCTGGGCTGACGGTTTGTACCCGTAGCTATGTGTTTAATCTCTCTCTCTCTCTCTCTCTCTCTCTCTCTCTCCCTCTCTCGTGTTCTTGAGATGTCACGATCTTGATGTATCGTGTGTTTTGTTAATATAGTCGGATCATATGGTGTTTTCCCCTCTCTACTTTGTGGTGATGAATTTATTTTTCCTTTGAGATTTCATTTTATTGGATTGAATACTTTTATGGATTTAAGAGCACTTGATATATGTCTTGCATATGAATACCCGTGGTGAAAATGGGGTATTATTTTGATTCACTTGATATATGTTTTGGCACTCAACTCGCAGATTTCTGAGGTGACATTGGGGTAATCTATGCATAGGGGTTGATGCATGTTCTCATCCTTGTTTCTCCGGTATAAATCTTGGGGAACTCTTTCAGATTCTTTGTGTTGGATTGAGTTTTATGAATCTGAATTTGCTTTGGTGTTTTTTTAGTACGAACTCTTGATAGATCGATCGGGAAGAATAACTTCATGTTATTTTAGTACGAACTCTTGATAGATCGATCAGAAAGAATAACTTGGTGTTATTTTAGTAAGAACTCTTGGATAGATCGACCGGAAAGAATAGCTACAAACAATTTCTTCTTATGTTCTCCACTAGATAATAACTTTGGAGTGATTCTTCGTTGCACATTGAGGGATGGTTATATAATCCAATTAGATTAGCATTTGTTGAGAGAATGCACTAGCGAAAGTACGGACCCTAGGCCTCATTTTCAAGCATTGCAATACCGTTTGTGCTCCATTTTATCAATTGTTACCTTGCTGTTTTTTATTGTTCCTATTACAAAAATCAATATCTACTATCCATATTACACTTGTATCACCATCTCTTCGCCGAACTAGTGCACCTATACAAATTACCATTGTATTTGGTGTGTTGGGGACACAAGAGACTCTTTGTTATTTAGTTGCAGGGTTGTTTGAGAGAGACCATCTTAATCCTACACCTCCCACGGATTGATAAACCTTAGGTTATCCACTTGAGGGAAAATTGCTACTGTCCTACAAAACTTTGCGCTTGGAGGCCCAACACGAGTCTACAAGAATAAAGTTGCGTAGTACACATCAAGCTCTTTTCGGGTGCCGTTTGCCGGGGATGTGAGTGATTGAAGGTATATATTTAGATTTTGCAACTGAATCTTTTAGTTTCTTGTTTTATCTCTAGTTTGGTTTATAAAAAGAAAACTACAAAAAATGGAACTGAGGTTGCATCATATTATTCATCTTTATAATGTCTTTCGTGAAAATGATGGAAATGAAAATTGTGCTCAATTGATAGAAGAAGAATTCTATAAAATGTTTGACAAAAAATCTTTGAATAGTGAGCATGATTGCAATGTTGTTGGTATGAAATCTTTTAATATCCATGATGCTAACGATATGCAAAGCCATAAGCTTGGGGATGCTATGTTTGATGAAGATGATATTTTTAGTCCCCCAAATTTTGATGAGAAAATTTATTATGATGAAATCATGCCTCCTATCTATGATGATTATGGTGATGACATGTATGCTATAAAGAATAATGATAACCATGAAACTTGTCATCATGATTTTAATTTTCAATCACATGATAGTTATTTTGTTGAGTTTGCTCCAACTACTATTCATGAGAATAAATTTGCTTATGTGGAGAGTAATAAAATTTCTATGCTTGTGGATCATGAAAATAATGCTTTATGTGATGGTTATATTGTTGAATTCGTTCATGGTGCTACTGAAAATTATTATGAGAGAGGAATATATGCTTTTACATATTTCAATAATATCAAGTTTCCTCTCTATGTGTTGAAAATCTTGAAGTTATGCTTGTTTTTCCTTCCTATGCTAGTTGATTCTTGTTCCCATAAGTTGTTTCCTCACAAAATCCCTATGCATAGGTAGTGGGTTAGGCTTAAATGTTCTAGTCATATGCTTCATGATGCTCCTGTTATGTTCCAATTATTATCTTTCGTATGAGCATCATTGAAATCATCATGTCTAGCTAAAAGGGCATTAAAGAGAAGCGCTCGTTGGGAGACAACCCAACATTTACCCCTACTGTTTTTGTGTGTTCACATGATTAGGCTACTATAGTAATCATGTTTAAAGCTTTTATTTCAATAAAGTGCCAAGTAAGACCTTTGGGATGGTCTATGGTTATAGTTGATTTGTTCCTGCTGAAAAACAGAAAGTTTTGCACCCAGTAAAATAATTTTCATATTTTACAGAAGCGTGATAGAATCCTGATTCTTTTTGCATAAGATTGGTATATAGATTTCGCAGGTTTTACTAATTTTTCAGAATTTTTGGAGTAGCATAAGTATGGCTTTTGTTCAGATCATTACAGACTGTTCTGTTTTTGACAGATTCTGTTTTCAATGCATAGTTTGTTTGTTTTCTAGTTTCTATGGCTTATATTACTCAATATAAATTGTAGAATGATAGGGTACAGTAGGCAGTGTGTGGAAACAATTATGAATCTTGTCTTTTACAGAACCAAAGTGAAATGGTTTGCTCTTTATCATACTAACCTATCTCACGAAGTTTCGATAAGTTTTGTGTGATTAATTTTTCAAGTTTTGGGTGAGATGTCGATTTGAGAAGAATAAGGAGAGATAAGACCCTAATATTGGGGATTCCCAAGGCACCCCATGGTAATATTCAAGGAATATCCAAGCAACTAAGCTTGGGGATGCCCCGGAAGGCATCCCCTCTTTCGTCTCCAACATTATCGGTAATCTTACTTGGGGCTATATTTTCATTCATCACATGATATGAGTTTTGGTTGGAGTGTCATTTTATTTTGTTAGTATTTGCTTGCTCTTATTTATAATAACGTTTTGCATCTTTCTTTTCAATAAAAATGTCAATGATAGCTGTTACCATGCTTATTTTGCAAGTCTACATGTTGCTGTTTCAAAACAGAAAGTTTATCGCTGTTGCAAAAATTCCCGAGAAAATTCAGAATGTGATAAAATTTTAAACTTTTTGAAAAATAAGCTCTGATAAATTTTCTACAGTATGGTAAATTTATAGAATTTTTGGAGTTAAATAAGTATTGATATTCATGCATTCTTTACAGAGTGTACTGTTTTGATAGATTGCTGTTATGGTTGCATTGTTTGCATATGTTTGCTTGTTTAATGATTCTATTTAAGGATATGACTGTTAAATATGCAGAGGCATTTAGTATGCGTTGAATAATAATTTTAGTGATTTGCTACAGTAGAGAATGATAAGGTGTTGCATTGATTTATACAAACGTATCATACGAGTTCTCGTTGAGTTTTGTGTGGATGGAGTTTTTAAGAATTAGGGAAACCGTGTTATGAGAAGAATGAAGAAGACACAAGAGCTCAAGCTTGGGCATCCCAAGTTAATATTCCAAGAAGTCTCAAACATCTAACCTTGGGGATGCCCCGATAGGCATCCCACTTTTCTTCATCAATAACTATCGGTTAGCCTCGGTTGAGCCTAAGTTTTTGCTTCTTCACATGATGTGTGCCATTCTTAGAATTTCACTTTATTTTGTTTTGCTTGCTGTTTTAATAAAATACTTAGACCTAAAACTTTTAAATAAGAGAGAGAGACCTCAATTAGCTACCCATTTACCTAACTACTCGCTTGATCTTCACTTATATCTTTTTGGAGTAGTTTGTCATTTACTCTTGTGCTTCACTTATATCATATGAGTAAATTGTTGAATAAATTGAATGTAATGAAGTTGAAATTATATGTCCATATCATGCCTAGTGGTAGCTTCACATTGGGTTTAGAAAGTGAAATCCTTTGTAGCTTGACAATCACAATATTGGTCATACAAGTAATTCATGAATGATTACTATAAGGAAGAGAACTTTCACATGCAAATATATTATCTTGCACATCTTCTATGATTGTGAATACCCATTAATTATTTTCAAACTTGAGCAAAATTAGTTGAAGTTGGACAAGGAAGACAACGTAATGAGTTATGGTTGTGTATATTTGCATAGAAGTTATATTGCCATGGATCCTCCAACATGTGGTGTTTGCCTAGGATCTTTTGCTAGCCAAAAATTTGTACTAAGTAGAGATACTACTTGTGCATCCAAAAACCGTTAAACCCAATTTCTTGCCATGAGTGTCCACCATAACTACCTATGGATTGAATAAAATCCTTCAAGTAAGTTGTCTTCGATGCATAAAGCAATAAAAATTGCTCCTAAATATGTTTGATCTTTTATTGTAAGGGAAAATTGAGCGTTGTACGAACTTGTGATGGCAAAGTAATAAAAGCGATAGACTGCATAATAAAGGTTGCTATCATAAGGGGCAATATAACATCATGTTCCTTTGAATTAAGAGTTTGGGCATCCAAATAAAAAGCGCATGGCAACCTCTACTTCCCTCTGTGAAGGGCCTATCTTTTACTTTTCAGTATTTACTTTTATGCAAAGATTCAATAGTATAAATTCTCATTTCAACCTCAATTATTCTCTAGTTGGCAAGCATCATGTGGTGGGGAAAGAGCTAGGCACATATTACCAATCAAATATATTTGATCATGAATTATTATTGTTGACAATTATCTCTATGATAAATGAGTTGGGAGGCAAAACATTAAGCCCCTATCTTTCTTTCTGTTCGATGGATGCCATTTGTTCTAAGAATATGCTTTGAGTAGTAGTAATCATGGAAGACTATATGATGATTGAGTATGTGGAGCTCTTAGTTAGAATTGTTGAATAAGTTGAATTGCAATTGTTTGGTGACTAAGAATATAGGTTGTTGAATTTCAAGAGAATTCATTGTTTGAACCTTAACATGTGAATTGGTTGCTACTTTAACATGAGATGTTTTATAAGAAAGAGTTGTTGTTATGATGCTAGGAAAAGTGATTGAAATTACCATTGATCAAATTTATACACTTTTCTAGCATTCACACTTCATAAATTATTTCTTTTATCATTTACCTACTCGAGGACGAGTAGGAATTAAGCTTGGAATGCTGATACGTCTCCAATGTATCTATAATCTATGAAGTATTCATGCTGTTATATTATCATTCTTAGATGTTTTACAATCATTTTATAGCAACTTTATATCATTTTTTGGGACTAACCTATTGACATAGTGCCCAGCGCCAGTTGCTGTTTTTGCTTGATTTTTACACCGCAGAAAATCAATACCAAACAGTCCAAACACAGCGAAACTTTTTGGACATTTTTTTGGACCAGAAGACCACCAATGGGCCAAATAAGTACCAGAGGGGTGCCCCGAGGGGGGCACAACCTACCTGGGCGCGCCTGGGAGTCCAGGTGCGCCCTGGTCGGTTGTGCCCACCTCGATGGCCTCCCGCACCGCCTCTTCGCCCTATACATTCCCAAATATTCCAAAACCCCTGGGGGTAACCCTAGATCAGAAGTTCTGCCGCTACAAGCCTCTGTAGCCACGAGAAACCAATCTAGACCTCGTTTTGGTACCCTGTCGGAGGGGGAAATCATCACCGGTGGCCATCTTCATCATCCCGGCGGCCACCATGATGAGGAGGGAGTAGTCCACCCTCGGGGCTGGGGGTTTGTACCAGTAGCTATGCGTTTAATCTCTCTCTCTCTCTCATGTTCTTGAGATGTCATGATCTTGATGTATCGGGGGCTTTGTTAATATAGTCGGATCATATGGTGTTTTCCCCTCTCTATCTTGTTGTGATGAATTGAGTTTTCCTTTGAGATTTCGTTTTATCAGATTGAATACTTTTATGGATTTGAGAGCACTTGATGTATGTCTTGCTATGAATACCCATGGTGACAATGGGGTATCATATTGATTCACTTGATATGTGTTTTGGCACTCAACTTGTGGATTCCCGAGGTGACATTGGGGTAATCTATGTATAGGGGTTGATCCATGTTCTCGTCTTTTGTTTCTCCGGTAGAAATCTTGGGGCACTCTTTGAGGTTCTTTGTGTTGGATTGAGTATTATGAATCTAAATTTTCTTTGGTGTTATTTTAGTAAGAACTCTTGATAGATCGATCAAAAAGAATAACTTAGTGTTATTTTAGTATGAACTCTTGATAGATCAATCAGAAAGAATAACTTGGTGTTATTTTAGTATGAACTCTTGGATAGATCGATCAGAATGAATAGCTACAAACAATTCTTCTTATGTTCTCCGCTAGATAGGAACTTTGGAGTGATTCTTCATTGCACGTTGAGGGACGACTATATGATCCAATTATATTAGCATTGTTGAGAGATTGCACTAGCAAAAGTACGGACCCTAGGCCTCATTTTCAAGCATTGCAATACCGTTTGTGCTCCATTTTATCAATTGCTACCTTGCTGTTTTTATTGTTCTTATTACAAAAATCAATATCTACTATCCATATTACACTTGTATCACCATCTCTTCACCGAACTAGTGCACCTATACAAATTACCATTGTATTTGGTGTGTTGGGGACACAAGAGACTTTTTATTATTTGGTTGCAGGGTTGTTTGAGAGAGACTATCTTCATCCTACGCCTCCCACGGATTGATAAACCTTAGGTTATCCACTTGAGGGAAAATTGCTACTGTCCTACAAAACTCTACGCTTGGAGACCCAACACGTGTCTACAAGAATTAAGTTGCGTAGTAGACATCAAGGCCTACATTGCTACAGAAGTGTTGATATTCTGCTCAAAATACATTGAAAATAGCTGATCAGCTTAGCAAAAAGGTGGGTGAAGACAATCCCGAGCTCAATGTTTTTGATTGTTCTGTTCGATTTACAGGGAAAAGTCGACAAGATGACAAACCTAAAGATTTGGACAAAATGGTTTGGTATGTGTTGAATAATTGTCATGAGATTCTAACTTATACTCCCTCCGTTCCTTGATATAAGGTGTATAGATTTTTTAGAAAAAGTTCGAAATATAAGGTGTCTTGCGTTGCACCACTCGTTTGAATATTTTTTTAGGGATTTGATTACATTTACTTATATTAGGCAAACTCCTCTATTTTCTCATGTCAATTAGTCAGGTGTAATCTCGCCTAAAACTTGAGAAATTTTCACTCCACGCGCGTTCTTTAATTTTCGTGCCAAAAACTATACACCCTATATTTAGGAACAGAGGGAGTATTGAGTAAGTGCTAAGTACTGCAGCTTATACATGGTAATCTACTAAACTTGCAGCACATTCTTAAATATTTAGATGTTTGGCGTGATCACTATGTTGTGCAACATCTACAAAAAGGAGTTAATGACGCAAAAGCCAAGAAACATTGACAAACTGGTTATGGCAGGATTTGCAAAATGGTTCAAGGGCCGTGTAAGCTTTTGAATATCACTATCAGTTTTTTTAATATATTGAGTACATAAGATGATCACCTTGTCTATTTTCTAACCATAGTTTAAGAAGATGCGGGAGGATGGGCAGGCAGTTAATGATGCCCTTTACACACTAGTAATGGGTCTTGATACTCGGGTAAGACATTATGAATCTTGCGTTGTTGAAGATGTGCGCTACAACACCCTTGCATGCAACGAAGGCAGGAAGACACAAAACAGTGCCGTCATGAGCATAGATACGTACGACAAAGAGAGAACTAAAATGTATGCTAACATAACAGACATTTTTCAATTGCAGTATATCTCCAGTTTCGAGGTTCATTGGTGTGTGGTTCTATTGTGTTGTCGTTGGTATAACTTGTTTTCCAGGTGATGATTATTTCAAATCCATCGATGTCAAGGAGGCGTACCACACCGACGAGCCTTTTATTTTGGCAAATCAAGCAACACAGATATTTTTCTTGGAAGACACATATGCATGTAGCGATCACTAGAGAGTATTGCAAAGGTTTGAGCAGAGAATTCGTTTAATTAAGTTGCACAACAATATGATGCTTACACTACTCCTGATGTAGAAGATTTTGTTTGTATCTTTGAGAACCATCACATCAATAACGCTGGCGAAAACATTCCCTGTTGGGCTGTGGACGTACGAGAGTTCATCAATAAGAGGCTAACGTTCGAGGACATTGAGGATGATGAAGAAGAAGACACTGAGGGGGGGGGGCATTACGTTTAATATTGACACACATGGCGAAATGTTGACGTTGCTGCTGCGGATGATGATTAGATTGCTTTTGTCGTATTTTCCTGTGAGAAGGCGACTTCTTATCTACTATGTGAAACTGTGTTTGCTATGACAACTGAAACCTGATGAAGTGGTTGTTTAGTATTTTGTGTGAGAACATCACTTATTATGTATGTTGATTTGTGTTTGCTGATTGTATGATGACTAAAACATGATGACATTGTGGTTTAGTTGTACTCATATTTGGCTGTGAAACTTATATTTGATGACATAGTTTGTTGTTGGACTGCAATTTGCTCTACATCTTCCAATAGGAACAAAGCTAACCTGTCAGGGCCACTGCTAATTTATTTATTTATTAGCAAAAGGGCCTCTACTAATTTATTTATTTATTAGCGAAAGGGCCTCTACTATTTATTTATTTATGAGCAAAAGAGGATACCCCCCAATTTTCTTTACTAGAAATAATTCCATGTTCACAACACTACACCCAGCCTGCTAAACAGGTTTCATTCATTACTAGTTTCAGCAAAGTGCTCATGTCATAGCCACTGAATACATCACAAGTGATACATACACTACAAATAAAGACACGCTCATCCTACTGATACGTCTTCGTCGTATCTATAATTTTTTGATTGTTTCATGCCAATATTATACAACTTTCACATACTTTTGGCAACTTTTTATATGATTTATTGGACTAACCTATTGATCGAGTGCCCAGTGCCAGTTCCTGTTTATTGCATGTTTTTTGTTTCACAGAAAATCCATATCAAACGAAGTCCAAATGCGATAAAAATTTATAGAGAATTATTTTGGAATGTATGTGATTTTTGGGAGGTGGAATCAACGCAAACAGAGGCCCACAATGACCACAAGATACTAGGGTGCGCCCCAGGCCCCTGGCGCGTGGTGGTGGGTTGTGCCCTCCTCAAATGTCGGTTGGAGCTCTACTTCGGGCGCAAGGAATCTTATATCCGGAAAAAATCGTGTTAAAATCTCAGCACAATCTGAGTTACGGATCTTCCGGAATATAAGAAACTGTTTTCGGCCAGATCTGGCGAATGCGAAACAGAAGGGAACAGAGAGATAGATCCAATCTCATAGGGGCTCCCGCCCTTCCGCCTCCATGGAGGCCATGGACCAGAGGGAGAACTATCCTCCCATCTAGGGGGAGGCCAAGGAAGAAGAAGAAGGAGGGGGGCTCTCTCCCCCTCTCTCCTGGTGGCACCGGAGTGCCGCCGGGGCAAGGATCGTGGCGTCGATCTACATCAACAACCTTGCTACCGTCAACACCAACTCTCTCCCCATCTATGCGGTGGTGTAACCTTCCTTCTCCCGCTGCAATCTCTACTTAAACATGGTGCTCAACTCCATATATTATTTCCCAATGATCTATGGTTATCCTATGATGTTTGAGTAGATCCATTTTGTCCTTTGGGTTAATCGCGATCTTGGTTGGTATGATTGTATATTTTATTTATGGTGATGTCCTACGGTGCCCTCCGTGTCACGCAAACAGAGGGTCCTCAGCTGTAGGGTGTTGCAATATGTTCATGGTTTGCTTATTGTCAGTGTTGCGGGGGTGGCAGCAGCCTAAATGCGGATAAGTGGGTTATGGCGTATGGGAGTAAAAAGGACTTGATACTTAATGCTATGGTTGGGTTTCACGACCTTAATGATCTTTAGTAGTTGTGGATGCTTGCTAGGGGTCTAATCATAAGTGCATATGATCCAAGTATAGAAAGTATGTTAGCTCATGCCTCTCCCTCATGTAAAATTGCAAGAATGATTACCGGTACTTGTTATCGATTTCCTAGGGACAAATGACTTTCTTATTGACAAAAGCTATTGAATTTTATTACCTTGCAATTTATTCGTAGTTTTATTCTCGCAAAGTACTCATAGCTTTATTCTTGCAAAATAGTTTCATACTTGTTCTAGGTAAAGCGGACGTTAAGTGTGCGTAGAGTTGTATCGGTGGTTGATAGAACTTGAGGTTATATTTGTTCTGCCTTTAGCTCCTCGTTGGGTTCGACACTCTTATTTATCGAAGAAGGCTACAAACCATCCCCTACACTTGTGGGTTATCAAGACCTTTTTCTGGCGCCGTTGCCGGGGAGCAATAGCATGGGGTGAATATTCTTGTGTGTGCTTGTTTGCTTTATCACTAAGTAGTTTTTATTTTCTTTTTAAGTTGTTCTCTATCTTTAGTTATGGACATGGAACATGAAACGCCAAAAAAGTTAGTGGTACTTGCTACTCATGGAGATGGGGAACCTCCTAAAACCCTCGATGCTCGTTATGTGAAAAATATTAATCACTACTTTGGTAATCCTGAGAAAACCCCATTCAATATGATAATGGGAGACATGTTGGATCAATGTGAATACTTTAGGGATTATTGCTTGACGCAAAAAGGGAAACTATTATGGGATCAAATTGATATGTTGCATTGGTATGCTTGGAATTTATGCCAAAGATATGATTATACTTGTTGCTCTAGGATGAACGCTCTACACCTTCCCTTTTCATGCAAATTTAATGATAATGAAACCTTGGCTTCTTATGCCAATGGTAGATATGATTATTATGATGTGGAATGAATAGAAGAATTTGTTGCTTTTAAGGGTGCTTATGAAATTGAATCTTTGTTTTTAAAGTATGAAGCTTTTGATGATGATGTTTGTAGACCTAATTTTTTTCATCCTTAAATATTGCTATGATAATTATAAATATAATTCTGATATTGATGAATTTGTTGAGAAAATCTCCGCTGTCCGAGAAGAGACTAATATTTTGCAGGAGTCTATGGAAAAAGGAATTGATGAAACTGTGAGCTCATTGGATGAAAAAGATGATTAGAAGAGCGAAGAACAAAAGGATGAAGAGCGGATTAGCTACCCATTCCCTCCTTCTAATGAGAGTATCTATTCAACTCATACATTGTTTAATTTCCCTTCATGCTTACGGAAGGATGAATGTTATGATAATTGCTATGATCCCGTTGATTCTTTTGAAATATCCCTTTTTGATGAACTTGATGCTTGCTATGCTTCTGGACAAGATGCCAATATGAATTATGCTTATGGAGATGAACTTGCTATAGTTCCTTATGTTAAGAAGGAAATTATTGCTATTGCACCCACACTTGATAATCCTATTATCTTTTTGAATTCTCCAAACTACACTATATCAGAGAAGTTTGCACTTATTAAGGATTGCATTGATGGGTTGCCTTTTACCGTTTCACATGATGATTTTGATGAATATAATATGCATGTGCTTGATGCTCCTACTTGAAATTGTTATGACAGTGGAACTACATCTCCACCTCTTTATGTTTCCAACACGATAAAATTGCAAGAAACTGCTTATGCTATGTATTGGCCTTTACTTGATGTGCATGAATTGTTCTTGTATGACATGCCGATGCATATAAAGAGAGTTAGACTTCTTCATTGCATGATTTATATTGCTTGGTGCTCACTACTAAAGGCCAAATCATTGTTAATTAAAATTGGCTTTGATATACCTTGGGATCCGGGTGGATCCATTACTTCAACACTTTATACCTAGCTTAATCGCTTTAAAGTAAACGTTGCCAGGGAGACAACCCGAAAGTTTTAGAGATTCATTTATTTATGTTGAGTGCTTTTATAAAGTTTAAAAACAAAAAAATATAGAGGGGAACTTAAAACTTTTTGACAAAAGAGAAGCGATTGCAAGTTATGCATTGGAGAAGTGAGGGTCGACCTTGAACACTTGTGTTCTTGATCATGGAAACAATGTAGAATTTTTCATGAAGTTTCTAACAAAAATAATTATCCCCTTGTACAAATCCTTTGTATTGTAAAATTATTGTGCCAAGATTTGCCTTTAGGATGGGTAGGCTGCTTGTTGGTATGTGCGGTGTAAAAACAGAAAATTTGGCTGTAGCGTGTGAATTTCATTTTTACTGGAACATCAAAGGTTTCTGAAACATTTTGCACACTATTGCTATACAATTTTTTTATTTCGTCCTATTTTTTCAGAATTTTTGGAGTTACATAAGTATGGTGAATGTTCAGATTACTATGGACTGTCCTGTTTAAGACAGATTCAAGCCATGGAAAAGTTACAATACAGTGACTACAATGCAAAAACAAAACATGAATTGGTTTGCAATAGTACTTAAGGTAGTGATTTGCTTTATTATATTAACAGACCTCATGAGGTTTCTGTTGAGTTTTGTGTGGATGAAGTGATCAAAGATTGAGGATGTATCGATATGTGGAGAAGGAGGAGAGGCAAGAGCTCAAGGTTCGGGATGCCCAAGGCACCCCAAGTAAATATCCAAGGATACTCAAGCTCTAAGCTTGGTGATGCCCCATAAGGCATCCCATCTTTCTTGAACAAGTATTAGTATGTTTTCGTCTTTGTTTCGTTCATGTGATATGTGTAAATCTTGGAGCGTCTTTTGTGTTTATTTTTCACTTTTCTTTTATTAACCATGCTGGTATGAGATAGTCCATTGTTGATTTATAGAGTGCTCATTGCACTTCACTTATATCTTTTGAGTATGGCTTTATAGAATGCTTCATGTGCTTCACTTATATCATTTGAAGTTTGGATTGCCTGTTTCTCTTCACATAGAAAACCTTTATTTGTAGAATGCTCTTTTGCTTCACTTATACTTGTTAGAGCTTGATCTTTTGTAGAAAGAATTAAACTCATGCTTCACTGATATCTATTTAGAGAGTCAACATGAATTGGTCATTTGCATGGTTAGTTATAAAATCCTATATAAAACTTATGGATCACTGAATATGATATGTTTGATTCCTTTGCAATAGTTTTGCGATATAGAGATGGAATATGTGGGAGTTACTAGTAAACGGTTGTGGTTAGTAAGAATATTGGTGTCATGGTTTGTGATTCCCGAAGCATGCGTGTATAGTCTCTTGTTATGCTATGAGGAGCATGATTTATTATTGATTGTCTTCCTTATGAGTGGCGGTCGGGGACGAGCGATGATCTTTTCCTACCAATCTATCCCCCTAGGGGCATGCGTAGTAGTACTTTGCTTCGAGGGCTAATAAAATTTTGTAATAAGTATACGAGTTCTTTAATGACTAATGTGAGTCCATGGATTATACGCACTCTTACCTTTTAGCAATTTGCTAGCCTCTACGGTACCGAGCATTGCCCTTTCTCACCTTGAGAGTCGGTGCAAACTTCGCTGGTGCATCCAAACCCCGTGATATGATACGCTCCATCACACATAGCCTTATTATATCTTCCTCAAAACAGCCACCATACCTACCAATTATGGCCTTTCCATAGCCATTCTGAGATATATTGCCATGCAACTTCCACCGGTTCCGTTTTGATGACTTGAGCGTTCATTGTCATATTGCTTTGCATGATCATATAGCTGACATAGTATTTGTGGCTCAGCCACCGTTCATCATTTTTTATAGATGTTACGCTAGATCATTGCACATCCTGGTACACTGCCAGAGGCATTCATATAGAGACATACTTTGTTCTAGGTATCGAGTTGTAATTTTTATTTCTTTTGAGTTATAAGTAAATAGAAGTGTGATGATCATCATTATTCATTTTTATATCATTGCCCTAGTGAGGAAAGGATGATGGAGACTATGATTCCCCCATAAGTCGGGATGAGACTCCGGACAATGAGAAAAAAAAAAGAGAGATGGGGCATGCTAGTTCCACACTTGTGCTTCAAAGTAGCACCATGGTTTTCATATAGAGAGTCTCATGTGTTGTCACTTTCATATACTACTGTGAATTTTTCATTATTGAACTTGGCTTGTATATTTTGATGATGGGATTCCTCAAATGCCCGAGGTCTTCATGAGCAAGCAAGTTGGATGCACACCCACTTAGTTTTCATATTGAGCTTTCATACACTTATAGCTCTTAGTGCATCCGTTGCATGGCAATCCCTACTCCTCACATTGATATCAATTGATGGGAATCTCCATAGCCCGTTGGTTAGCCGCATCGATGTGAGACTTTCTTACTTTTTTGTCTTCTCTATATTTACCCCTACCATTATACTCTATTCCATCTGTAGTGCTATATCCATGGCTTGCGCTCATGTATTGCGTGAGGGTTGAAAAGCTGAGGCGTGTTAAAAAGTATGAACCAATTGCTCGGCTTGTCATCGGGGTTGTGCATGATAAATACTTTGTGATAAGAAGACAGAGCATGGCAAGACTATATGATTTTGTAGGGATAACTTTATTTAGTGTTGATATTTTGAAAGACATGATTGTTTGTTGGGATGCCTGAGTATTGATATCTTTATGTCAAATTATAGACTATTGCTTTGGATCACTTATGTCTTAATATTCATCCCATGATTAGATATATGATCAAGTTTATACTAGGTAGCATTCCACATAAAAAATTATCTTTTTTTATCATTTACCTACTCGAGGACGAGCGGGAATTAAGCTTGGGGATGCTGATACGTCTCTGTTGTATCTATAATTTTTGATTGTTTCATGCCAATATTATACAACTTTCACATACTTTTGGCAACTTTTTATATGATTTATTGGACTAACCTATTGATCCAGTGCCTAGTGCCAGTTTCTGTCTGTTGCATGTTTTTTGTTTCACAGAAAATCCATATCAAACGAAGTCCAAATGCGATAAAAATTTACTGAGAATTATTTTGGAATATATGTGATTTTTGGGAGGTGGAATCAATGCAAATGGAGGCCCACAGTGACCACAAGACACCAGGGCGCGCCCCAGGCCCCTGGCGCGTGGTGGTGGGTTGTGCCCTCCTCGAACGTCGGTTGGAGCTCTATTCGGGTGCAAGGAAGATTATGTCTAGAAAACATCGTGTTAAAATCTTAGCGCAATTGGAGTTACAGATCTCTCGGAATATAAGAAACGATTTTCAGCCTCATCCGAGGAACGCGAAATAGAAGGGAAGAGAGAGATAGATCCACTCTCGGAGGGGCTCCCGCCCGTCTGCCGCCATGGAGGCCATGGACTAGAGGGGAACTCTCCTACCATCTAGGGGGGAGGCCAAGGAAGAATAAGAAGGAGGGGGATCTCCCCCCTCTCTCCCGTTGTTGTTGGAGTGCCGCTGGGGCAAGGATCGTGACGGCGATCTACATCAACACTCTTGCTACCGTCAACACCAAATCACTCCCCCTCTATGCAGTGATGAAACCTCCCTTCTTCCCACTATAATCCCTACTTAAACATGGTGCTCAACTCCATATATTATTTCCCAATGATCTATGGTTTTCCTATGATGTTTGAGTAGATCCGTTTTGTAATGTGTGTTAATCACGATCTTGGTTGGTATGATTGTATATTTTATTTATGGTGTTGTCGTATGGTTCCCTCCATGCCGCGCAAATGGAGGGAACTCCGCTGTAGGGTGTTGTAATATGTTCATGGTTTGCTTATTGTCAGTGTTGCGGGGGTGACAGGAGCCTAAAGCGGATAAGTGGATTATGGCGTATGGGAGTAAAAAGGACTTGATACTTAATGCTATGGTTGGGTTTCACGACCTTAATGATCTTTAGTAGTTGTGGATGCTAGCTATGGGTCCAATCATAATTGCATATGATCCAAGTAGAGAAATTATGTTAGCTCATGCCTCTCCCTCATGTAAAATTGCAAGAATGATTACCGGTACTTGTTATCGATTGCCTAGGGACAAATGACTTTCTTATTGACAAAAGCTATCGACTTTTATTACCTTGCAATTTATTCATAGTTTTATTCTCGCAAAGTACTCATAGTTTTATTCTTGCAAAATAGTTTCATACTTGTTCTAGGTAAAGCAGACGTTAAGTGTGCGTAGAGTTGTATCGGTGGTCGATAGAACTTGTGGGAATATTTGTTCTGCCTTTAGCTCCTCATTGGGTTTGACACTTATTTATCGAAGAAGGCTACAAATGATCCCCTATTCTTGTGGTTATCACCTACATAGCACAATGATCTTGCCCATTAACTTCACAAGCTCTTTCATCTCCTCATTGCTGCCAAGGCCATTCAACAGTTGTTGCCTGGCCATGATCAGATGAACTACATCTTTAACCTTCTGCTCTACATCTTCCTCTTCTGTTGTTCCTTCAGTTACTTGTCCAACACCCCAACCCGCTGGTATTAGGATTCCTCGCCTAACCAAATAATCAGCGTAGTTCCATTCCCCCACATAAGAAACTTCCCAGAAATACATATTACACAAACCATCCCTTTTCTGCACGAATGAAATTGGAAGATCATCAACCAAACTATTAAAATATCAGCAACTAAAAACAGGCAAACAACTTAAACATATTATTACCCCATGATTCGGGCATTTGTAGAAGGCTCAACCAGGGTTGACGATTATAGTTGATATGCGATGGATGACTCTACATGATTTGCAGCAGTGGCACCACACCAATGGCAGTGGGTTGTGATGAGCAACCGGCTGTAGTGAGTGTGCGGACAGTGGTGTGATGAGACCCATTGGCGATGGTATGGGTGGCGACTGGGCACATATCTGGTTGTTGCCTACTGAAGAGCAGGTGGATGAGCCGCCAGCGGACATGGTTGCTTCAGCTGGAGCTTCTGATGCTAGGCAGAATAACTAGAGAAGAGGATAAGCGAATGTTGGATATGTCAGTTTCATTACTTGTAGAGTGGCATAGCACTATATGTAGTCATAGTCTAGGTTCTAGCTATAGGATCATGTCTCTCTTTTTTCTAAAACTCAGCAACGTCTCTTTACTAGTACACTAGTTTGTTCTTTACGCCTTCTCAAGTCATTGATTTTCGAGAATGTTATGTGGCGAACGTTCCCTGGGAGGAGGACGGCAAACAAACGCATTTTCCTGGCAGTTTTAGTTGTGACGCAAAATCAAATGGTGGCACTTTCGGGAATGTTATATGGTGAACGAGCCTAGTTTTCCTTCTCTTCTTATAAAAAAGTATGCTACATGGTGTTGGCTTAGTCAACAAACGATTGTGCCAACCTTGACCATTGGATTGACATTCAACGTTTGTCATGTTTCTTTAGTCTCTTCTTCCTCCAGCCGCCAAAGCCAAACCAGAGCCGACGGAACCGCCTGCTCCCGCCTCCCATAGCTGGTTGTGCTGCCGCACACGCATCACGGCCACACCACACCCTAAAACTCGATGCATCTTTCCCAACTCTTGTTCGTTCCCGTCCGAGGCCTCACCATTGCCCTCCACCTTGGTTCACTCGCCGTGGCACCGCCCTACGGTGTTGTCAACATGGTTAACAACCGAGAGGAATAAGGAGATGACTGTACATGCTGAGGATGACAGTAGGGACCCACCAGGATCATGGCAGTAGTAAAAGCAAGTGCCTCCTTTATTACAAGAAAAAATGGTTCCTCCTAATGGTTTCCTGACATCTGGGTCGCATGCCACTGTCAACGTAGTCAATAAGCGAGATAACTGCACAAGGAGCGGATGACACCCGGGACCCAGCAGCTCGCACAATATTTTTTTGTTTTCGGGATGGAGCAGGGTATCAACTAGGTTGTGCAGGAGCTGTGGCCCGTCTAGCCCAGGCTTTTTATTTCATATGTTTACCACATGACCAACACAATTTTTGTTCTTTCTAAAAATGGCTAGCCCATCTATTTTGTTTTTTTGTAGAATACCCAATGGAGGCCTACTTGCTTTTCTACGCCCTACGGCGCCAAAAATCTTTCAAGACGAGGAGGGACGCATTCTGCTTGCCCAGAAAATGGGTTATAAGTAATAAGAAATCGGCAGTAAAATGTAAAATACAGCAAAGAGGCAATTAGTTCCAAATTACTTTTTTCTTTCGGATTTTGATATTTTAAGTTTCCTTCTTTTTGTGCAGGTAAATTTTCATTGGATTTTAAATTAAGGTATGTTTAATTTTTAAATTAATTTGAATCTAGCTAGAAATTTTGGGTTGTATCTGTTTGCAATAGATTTCGAGGTTGACTTGTGGGTCTACTAGGTTGACGTGTACGCAAGGCTTTGTCAACTTCGTCCGCAAACAATTCTAGCAGCATTGACCATTGGATGTTAATCCATCCAACGGCTGTGCAGCTTCTTCATCTGATCTTCTTGCTCCAGCGTCTAAACCAATGCTTGTGGGACTGCCTGCTCCCATCTCCCGTGGCCAGCTATGTTGCTATGCAGGCTACACCACCCCACCCTACTCCCATCACTGGCCAGGCCATTCCTCTACTCACCCGCACCTCATGTTATTTTTCGGCAATGGCAGTCAAACTAGTAAACCCTCGTACTCCCAACCGCATGGGAAACCACTACCGAGTCTTCCCCGGCTCCGGGTCGGTCCCTTCCTAGGCCTCGCTGTCGTCCACCACGTTGGTGCTCTCGACACAGCGTGGTCAACATAGTCAACAAATGACAGCCATCGGAGGAGGGATGTACGTGGAGCGGATGACAGTAGGAACCCACATGGCCATGGCCGCACGCAAGCAAGTGCATCCTTATTACGCAAAAAAATGGTTCCTCCCACTGATGTCGGAGTAATGGGCCACGAGTAGGCCAATCCGAGCCCCATGACCTTTCAAGACATCGGGGCAGGCTGCGCCCCTCAAGACCACAGGGCGAAGAGCCGCCTCCTAGGGAGTCTACGGCAAGGCGGCCGACTGCCCGCTCACGGCCGAGTCCCAGGGACGACTTCCAGAGAAGCCGGCTTTGGGGAGTCGGCCGGCGTCTCCAACAAACCGTGACCTCATCAAGGGGGACAGGGCAGGGGCGTGGCTACAATGAAGCCCACTCCCCGCCCCTTACCAAGGGCAGGCATGGCTACAGCGCGCTGTACTTGGGAAGATCTCCCCGCGGCGTGGCACTGTTGCCCAGCCGGCCCTGACATCAGCACCACTGTACCTGGTCCTGCGCCCACGACGGCTTGTCTGTACGGCCTGGAGGCAGCAGGGCCCACCAGCCAGCGAGACCTTGGGAGACGGCGGGAGCACCGCCAGTCGGACCCAACGGGAGTCGGCCCGGGGGAGTCGGCCGAGCCCTCCCCCGGGGCCCACGCGCCATTAATCAAGAAGAGATGGGGAGTGGCCACAGTGATCGCTCGCCAGGCGGTGGGGCTGTTACCATGACCCCATGACCAAGCTTGCATCATCAGGAGCGCGGCTACAGTAATCAGCAGCCGGCAAGACCCGCCCGTGGCGGACGCGGCCTGTCGGCTCCGTACCAGACCAGTCGGCGGGCCCCAGCAGCCGGCGGAGAAGTCAGAGGTCGGAGACACTGACGGCTGGGCCTGCACCCAGTCACATTACCATTGTACCCCTGGGGGGTAGGCCTATATAAACCCCCCAGGGCACCCATGCAAAGGGTTGGATCCCAGAAGTTCTATACCTCACCAGATAGAGGGAGAGAGCTAGCCTTGCCCTCTCCTACCACCATACACAGCTCAAGGAGCAACCGTGTAAACCCTTGACTATAGTGATCATGCGGAGACCCTGCAGAGCAGCAGTAGGGGTATTATCTCCCCGGAGAGCCCCGAAGCTGGGTAAGATTCGCCGGCGTGCATGTCTTCGCCTCATCCCGTTTCCAGGCACCGGCGACGTTCTACTCGCCCCCACCATGATAAGCCATCCGTTGGCATATGTCGCACCAAACCCCCGACATTTGGCGCCCACCGTGGGGCATGGTGGACCGCCGTCCGGAGATCTGTTATGGACAGGAACCCTTTTCCTCCCTGGCGAGCGCAGCCAGCCAGGCACGCTAGACGAAGTTTGCGTCGACGCGCTACGCGGCATGGAGATCGCCCGCGCAGCCAGCTCCTTGGCCGAACTTGTCGGAGAGGTCCGCCTCTCCGACGAGCCTGCGTCCGACGCAGGCGTAGGCAGCCCCGAAAACCTCCTCGCGGGCCTCCTCGATCAACTCCACGTTTCCGGCGAGCCTGCCGTAGACTTGGAGTCCGTAGGCTCCATCGACCCGATGTTGGTCGACTCCGACACCGCATCGATCGACGTGTTCCCCTCCAACGTGGTGGTCTATGACGAACCTCTTCCCCACGCGGAGAGCGATGAGAGCACCGTCATTGAGGTGCTGGTCATCAGTCATGACGAGTTCCCTGGTGGAAGGGCGCCCGACTCACTCGGCGCGGAGCTGCAAGACCTAGCTGCGCCCATCCCGGAAGATGCTGAAGCAGAGACGTTAGAAGCGCGCTGCCTTCAGCTTGTTGAAGGCGCGAAGAAGCTAGCTAGCATGAGACGCTTGTCAGAAGCTTACCAGCGGGAGATGGATCGCACTGTTGGCGGCTCGTCGGCTCCGGTAGGGCCTAACCGCCTTGGCGCGGTTCAGCAGCGCGACGTAGCCATCGCCAGCCTATTTTGGGCTAGCCGCCCCGTGTATGCCACGCCAGCGGAGAACATCCGAGCCGCCCAGGCAGTGGCGGATGAGCTGGACAATTTCGAGGGCGAAGAGCGCCGCCTCATGATGGAGCGAGTCCAGCGGCTCCTCGACGCGGCCGCCACGCAGAATGTGGCCGGCTGCCGCACGGAGGCGCCGCAGTGGCCAAACGATGACCCGCACTGAGATCAAGGCGTGACGTCTCGGATGCCGACTGGCGATGCCCGAGGAAGAAAGGACAAGGAGTCGGCTGTCAGCCTCAGTCGGACTCCGATTACCATAGAGCGCGACCGAGACAGCCGCCCAAGAGCAGTGGAACGATGGGACGAATGTCCACCTCCCCCTCCCCGCAAGGAGAGGCGAGTCTCCCCGCTGCCTGTTGACCATCCGACTCTCGGTGACGACCTTGGCCGCCGAGAGGGAGTTGGGGAGAATGACGCCCGCCACCGGATCGACCGACTTCACCGGTCCCTGGCGCTGGAAGAAGAAGACGAGCTGGGTCCGCCTTGTTTCGGGCCCCGCATTCAGGACGAGCCCTTTCCCAGAGGGTTCACACTACCAAGAGACACGCCCAAGTATACCGGCTCCATGAAGCCGGAAGGCTGGCTAGTCGACTACTCCACGGCTGTCAGCATAGCGAACGGCAACAAGCGTGTTGCAGTAAAGTACGTTCCGCTCATGCTCTAGGGCACGGCCCGGATGTGGTTGAACAGCCTGAAGCCCCGCAGCATCAACAGCTGGGTCGACTTCACCGAAGCGTTCGTCCGCAACTTCACCAGCACGTACAAGCGTCCTCCCAAGTCTCGTCAGCTCTCCTTGTGCGTGCAAGGTCCTGAAGAGTCGACTCGCGACTACCTCACGTGTTGGGCCGAGCTCCGGAACTCCTGCGAGGGCGTGCATGAAGTGCAGGCCATCGAGTATTTCACAGCCGGGTGCCGAGAAGGCACCCTCCTCAAGCACAAGCTCCTCTGCGACGAGCCAGAAACCCTCGACGAGCTGCTGATCATAGCGGACAAGTAGGCTATGGCCGACTCCTCCATGAAGACGGAAATTCAAATCAGCACGACTGGCAAAGTAGCTCCTCAGGCTCCAAGAACTCCGGCAGCAGACGCCGGCCGGTGACAACAGCAGGGCGACAACAAGCGCAAGGCCCCGCAGCCGGCTTCCAGCAGCCGGCAGGTCGCGACCCTCGAAGCCCAGTAGCCAGAAGAGCAGCCTCCGCCCAAGCGACAGAAAGGCAGCAAGCCGAACTGGTTGCCTGCCTTCTCCTACAAGCAGACCTTGGATGGACCTTGCAAGTTCCACAGCAGCGTGAAGCCATCAAATCACACCACCCGGAAGTGCCACTGGCTCGCCAGGATCGCCAAGGGAGACAGCCTCCTTCCACCCCCGCCTGCTGGGCAGCCGCCTCCGCCTCCGCCCCAGCAGCCGATAGTCAGGCCAGTCGGCGCAGTACAAGACGAGTACCCTGAAGAGCATGGAGCTTACGTGGTGTTCACCAATGTGGCTGGTGATCGACGCAGCAGGCGGCTGCAGCGACAGGAGGTGAACATAGTAGCCTCAGGGACGCCAGAGTTCATGCACTGGTCAGAGAGGCCCATCAGCTAGAGCAGGGCTGACCACCCAGAAGTGATGCCGAGTCCAGGCTCCTACACCTTGGTCCTAGACGCCACCTTTGCCACGGACAAACGGGCCGCGCGTTTCTCGCGAGTCCTAATAGATGGGGGCAGCAGCATCAACATCCTGTACAAGGACACCATGGAGAAGTTAGGAATCAAGCAGAGACAGCTTCAGAACAGCCGGACCGTGTTCCACGGCATTGTTCCTGGGCTTTCCTGTTCACCAATCGGCAAGATCCTGATTGACGTCCTCTTTGGGGACAAAGATCACTTCCGAAGAGAGTCTGTTTGGTTTGAGGTGGTGGACCTTGAGAGCCCATACAATGTGTTGCTTGGCCGGTCCGCCTTGGCCAAGTTCATGGTGGTCCCCCACTACACCTACCTCAAGATGAAGATGCCCAGTTCCAGGGGAATTCTGACTGTGGCAGGCGACTACCGGAAGTCGTCCGCCTGCGCGGCCGAGAGCAGTCGGCTGGCCGAGTCCCTGGTGATTGCGGCCGAGAAGCGACTCCTTGAGCGAGCTGTGGCGATGGCCGGCAAGCAACCGGAGATATCGCCCGACCCGAAGGAGTCGGAAGCCGAAGGTTCGTTCAAGCCGGCCAAAGAGACAAAGAAGATACCCTTGGATCCGAAGCACCCAGAGAGGTACGCTGTCGTAGGTACAAACCTCAACAGCAAATAGGAAGGTGAGCTCGTCGATTTCCTCCGTGAGAATCGGGACATCTTTGCATGGTCCCCCAAAGACATGCCAGGTGTGCCGACGGAATTCGCCGAGCACAAATTACACGTCCGATCTGATGCAAAGCCGGTCAGGCAGCCCCTACGCTACTTATCAGAAGAGAAGAGAAGAGTTGTCGGAGAAGAGATAGCCCGACTCCTAGCAGACGGCTTCATTATGGAAGTTTTCTTCCCGGAGTGGCTGGCAAATCCGGTCCTGGTGCTAAAGAAGAACAAGCAATGGAGAATGTGTATTGACTACACGAGCCTCAACAAGGCCTGCCCCAAGGACCCGTTTGCTCTGCCAAGAATTGATCAAGTGATAGACTCCACAGCCGGATGCGAGCTGTTGAGTTTCTTGGATGCGTACTCAGGATATCACCAGATCAAGCTGAACCCGGCTGACAGATTGAAGACCGCCTTCATCATGCCCTTTGGAGCATTCTGCTACCTCACCATGACGTTCGGCTTGAGGAATGCCGGCGCCACCTTTCAGCGTTGCATGCAGAAGTGCCTCCTCAAGCAGCTCGGCAGGAATGCCCATGTTTACGTGGACGACGTGGTGGTGAAGACGGAAAAGCGAGGAACATTGCTGGAAGACCTCAAGGAGACCTTTGAGAACCTGCGCCGGTTCCAGATCAAGCTCAACCCCGAGAAGTGTGTCTTCGGAGTACCAGCCGGCCAGCTGCTAGGTTTCCTGGTCTCTGAACGCGGCATAGAATGCAACCCAGTAAAAATCAAGGCCATCGAGAGAATGGAGGTACCTAGCCGACTGCTGGATGTGCAGAAGTTCACCGGCTGCTTGGCGTCCATCAGCCGATTCATCAGTCGGCTGGGCGAGAAAGCTCTCCCCTTATACCAACTCATGAAGAATACCACTTTTTTTGAGTGGAACCATAAGGCGGACGAAGCTTTCCACCAGTTGAAGAAGATGCTGACTACTCCACCCGTCCTGGCGGCTCCGACTCCCAAGGAACCTATGCTCCTGTACATCGCCGCCACCAGCCGAGTAGTCAGCACAGTCATTGTAGTAGAGCGCAAGGAGGAAGGCAAGGCGCTACCTGTCCAGAGACCAGTATATTACCTGAGCGAGGTACTGTCGACCTCCAAGCAGAACTACCCCCACTACCAGAAGATGTGCTATGGCGTGCACTTTGCCGCCAAGAAATTGAAGCCTTACTTTCAAGAACATCCAATCACGGTGGTCTGCACGGCTCCACTTGCCGAGATCATCGGTAGCCGAGATGCCTCTGGTCGAGTGGCCAAGTGGGCCATAGAGCTAGCTCCTTACACCATCTACTACCAGCCCCGCACCGCTATCAAATCACAAGCACTGGCCGACTTCCTCGTCGACTGGGCCGAGACCCAGTACCTGCCTCCAGCGCCTGACTCCACCCATTGGCGGATGCACTTCGACGGCTCCAAGATGCGCACCGGCTTGGGAGCCGGCGTCGTCCTCACCTCTCCCAAAGGCGACAAGCTCAAATATGCACTGCAAATCCATTTTGCCGCCTCCAACAACGTGGCCGAGTACGAGGCGCTCATTCACGGGCTCCGGCTTGCCAAAGAACTTGGCATCCGCCGGATCTTGTGTTATGGCTACTCGGACTTAGTGGTCCAGCAGTCGTCTGGCGATTGGGACACAAAAGATGCAAACATGGTGAGCTACCATTTCCTCGTGCAGCAACTCAGCGGGTATTTCGAAGGGTGTGAGTTCCTCCATGTGCCAAGGAAACGACAACGACCAAGCAGACGCCTTGGCACGAATCGGCTCTACCCGCCAAGCAATACCATCTGGCGTCACCCTTCAACGCCTCCTCAAGCCGTCTGTCAAGCCTTCACCAGAATCAGACTCCATCTTTGTGCCGGCTCCTCCCGAAGACGGCGGATCCGACTCCAGAGCTCCGGCAGTCGGAACGGGGACTTTGGCGGGCGACTCCAAAGCTGCCACAGTCGAGCTCGGCCCGGGGACTGCGGTGACGGACTCAAAGATTCCAGAACTCGGCCCAAGGACCGAGCCAGTCGGCCTGGGGACTTCATCAGCCCAACAAGCGGCTGTTGACTCCAGCCCGCCGCCTCCCAGCTCAGCCGCCCTCGTCCAAGTCGCAGTTCTGATAGTCGACGAAATAGCAGCACCCTCATGGGCCCAGCCCATCCTCAAATTTCTGGTGAACAAAGAGCTACCAACTGATGAGACCTCAGCTCGGCAAGTACAACGCCGGGCAGCAGCCTATACCATAATCAACAGAGAGCTGGTCAGGCGCAACGTCACTGGTGTCTACCAGCGTTGCGTAGAGCCAGAGCAAGGCGAGGCGATCCTCAAAGACATCCATCAAGGCGAATGTGGCCACCATGCGGCTTCAAGAGCACTCGTCGCCAAAGCTTTTCGGCACGGTTTCTTTTGGCCGACTGCCTTGGAAGAGGCCAAGGAGTTGGTCCAAAAATGCAAAGGGTGCCAGAAGTTCAGCTCCAAGCCACACCAGCCGGCTTCCGCGCTCAAGACCATCCCCATTGCTTGGCCTTTCGCAGTTTGGGGTCTAGACATGGTGGGACCATTCAAAACAACACGAGGTGGTTTAACTCACCTACTTGTCGTAGTGGACAAGTTCACCAAGTGGGTGGAAGTAAAGCCAATTAAGAAACTGAACGGTCCGACTGCCGTGACCTTCATCACCGATATCACAATTCGGTACGGCATACCACACAGCATCATCACCGACAACGGCACAAATTTTGCCAAAGGCGCCTTGGCCCGTTTCTGCGCAACACAGGGCATCCGACTGGACCTAGCGTCCGTCGCCCACCCGCAGTCAAACGGCCAAGTGGAGCGAGCAAACGGCCTCATCCTGTCCGGCATCAAGCCTCGGTTGATCGAGCCTCTGGAGCGCTCGGCTGGCTGCTGGCTCGACGAGCTGCCAGCCGTCCTCTGGAGTCTGCGCACGACTCCAAACAAGTCAACCGGCTTCATGCCCTTCTTCCTCGTCTACGGTGCCGAAGCCGTCATCCCAACGGACATAGATTTCGACTCCCCACGAGTCACCATGTACACCAAGGAGGAAGCAGAAGAAGCACGACAAGACGACGTTGATCTGCTGGAAGAGGGCCGGCTGCTAGCACTCAGCCGGTCCAGCATCTAGCAGCAGAGCCTGCGCCGATACCACAACAGGAAGGTCAGGCCAAGATCTTTCCAAGAAGGCGACCTTGTGCTCCGGCTGATCCAGCGAACAGCCGGCCAGCACAAGCTATCGCCGCCTTGGGGGGGGGGGGGCTTTCATCATCAGCAAAGTGCTAGGCAACGACTCCTACTACCTGATCGACGCTCAGAAGCCCCGAGCACGCAAGAAGGACGACTCTGGCAAGGAGACAGAGCGGCCATGGAATGCAAATCTTCTCCGAAGATTTTACAGTTGATGCAGTATGTACCACGCTACCTTTTGTATTAAAGTACCAAGACTTCGGGCCCCCGAGACGAGCTCGGGGACTGCCCTCTTTTGTCTGTATGATAAAAATTATGCCTACAAGTATGTTACTCTTTGTTATACCGTTTGGCACCGGGCTCGACAAGTCGGCCCGGGGACTTGCCGCCTTGCACTATGAAATGCTTCCTGCAGCCGGACAAGTAGTGTGTAGCATCTAAGCCGTCTTCTGTCAGAAGCCGCAGCTCGCAGAGCGACTGTACGGTGGGCAGAGGTAAGGTAGAATGGGTGCTCGCACGAAAAATGGCTAAGGACTCAAAGCATAAAACATAGCTCAAGACGGCTTCCAGCCTTTCTCGCAAACCGATTCTCGGATAGTCAGATTGTCGTTTTCTATCCAACTTGCTCAAAGAATCTTGAAATCGGCTAAGTACTTGCTTTCCCAAAGTAGCCTAGCACTTGATCCAGCAACAGTCTGCAGAGCGGCTGTCCGATTGGCAAGGCAGGCAACTAGGGGAAAGCGGCAAAGGAAAACAGCCAAAAGAACAATGAGCAAGAAAGGATAGATATATAAATTTACATAACATAGGCCCTTGGCCGAATTGTCAAGCAGAGGTTCAAAATACACCCCGCGGGTGGAATTGTGCGAATTAACAAGTTCTTCAAAAGACTACTGAAGCAGATAAAATAAAAGACACAGCGGCAGCTTAGGAGGCGGCAGACGGAGTCAGGGGGGTCGGAGGAGGCGCCAGCGTCAATCGTCGGGGCGGTCGGCCGGCTAGTCTCGGCTTGATCGCCTCCGGCAGCAGTCGGATCGGTCGCACGCGGCTCGTTGCTGGAGGCGCGGTCGGGCTGACGCTGGCCGTCTGCTCCTTCTTCTGGTGCCTCCACCTCGCCCTCATCCTCCGCCTCGTCCTCCTCCTCGACGCTAGAGCCGATCACCTCCACTGAGTCTTCGCCGTAGTCTGGGTTCATCCCAAACCACTCCGGCGGGACCTCCTCGCCGTCTTTAGACCGCTCGGGGACGAAGATGCTCGTGTCAGTGTACTCGGCGATCGCCGCAGCACGATTGACGAGGCCGTTTTCTGCAGCCGCCAGCTCCGACTGGGCCTCCGACCGAAGCATGGCCAACCGGTCTAGATCCAGCCCCGGGTACCATGCCTTGACGAACTCTAAGGCCCGGCGCGTTCCAGCCCGGGCCAAAGAGCCCTTCCAAGCCTGGAGGCGACTAGCCGCGACCTCCAACCAATCGGGCGTCAGGCTGGGGGTGCGCGGAGCCTGCATATCCGGCCAAAGGGCGGAGATCGCCTGGGCGCCGACGCGCTGAAGCCGGCGCAGCATCCGGTGCACCGGCCGGAGGCGAGCCTCGATACTCAAGATGTGCTCATCTAGAGTTCAGGGGGCATTGGCGGCGATCTCTGCGCCCTCCGCCTTCCGACTTGCACGATCAGCCTCGATGGCTTGGATAGCGGCCTGCGACTGCCCAGGGAAGAAGTCTGCAAAAGACATGAAGAAACAAAAAAGCAAGTCAAAAACCAGGAGTCGGCACGACCTAAGTCAGCAGCTCAAAGAAAGAAAACAAAGAGACTCACCATCAACGATGTCTTCGATCTCGTGGAAGCCGTAGGATAGCAACGCCTCCTTGTCAGACCAGGAAGAGCGCTCGCTCACGAACTCGGCCAGGAGGGTGGCCTCCGTCTCCTCCACCTTCCTCTGCGACTTCGCGAGCAGCCCCTTCTGCTCTGCCAACTGAGTGGCTAGCAGATCGTGCTCCGCGGTGAGCTTGCTGCACTCCTCCCCTTTGGCGAGCAGGGTGGAGTTGGCTTCACTCAGCTGCTATTGAAGAGCAGCGTTGGCCCCTCAAGGAAAGAAAGAAAGACAACATTCATCAATAAAGTAGGTCGCCGGGGAGATCCGGCCCGACTGCTCAGCAGTCGGCCCGAATCTCGGGGACTACAGCCCGCGGGTGCACTAGCGCGCCCCCGCAGAGAAGAGAAAAAGGAGAAGGACTTACTCCGGCTCTCCGCCAAGTCGGCGGTCCGCTTGCCCAACTCTTCAACATTACGGTTGATGGCGGTGACACGGAGGTTGTGGTAGTCCTGCAACAAGCATTTAAGACAAAGTTAGTACCCAGAAGTCCATCAAATTGGAGTTCCGGGCCGCCTGGTCAGCAGCCGACCCGAAACTCGGGGACTACACCCAGTGGGTGCGCTGGCGCGCCCCCACAGAGAGGAACAAGAAAAATAAAGGCCCAAAGAAAAGACATACCCGGACGGCCGCCCGCGATGCCAGGAATGCCTTGGTGCAGCTCTGGAGGGCATCGCCCTCAGCGCGGAGCTTCGCCTGGACGTCCAGGAGCGCCCGGTTCAGCGGCCCTGTGCCGCCTCCCCGCACCCACCCAACGGGTGCGGCGCTCGTCGCCTCGCCGTCTAGAGCTGCCGAGCTGGCGGTGCCGGCTTCCAGGGGGCGGGGTGCCGAAGTCGCCTTCTCCCGAAGACGGCGCGCTGGCGAGCCGACCTAGAGGAGTAGCCTCGCCACGGCCTCGTCTTCGGTCGGCGGCACCGGAGGGTCCGCTGGCCGCTCGCCTCGCACGCCTTCAGACGGCGGCGGAGGCGGCGGTGGAACATTCGCGCCCGGAGTAGAGGGCTCGCCGCCTTCCCTCTCCTCGATGAGGTTCTCCCCGTCGGCTCCTCCAGTCTGCCCCGTGAACTCCGGCGGCGGCGGCGCAGAGTTCAGCAGGGTAACAAGCAAGGCTGCCTGGCGGCGTGCATCTTCCTCAGCCTGCTGCTTCGCCGCGGCGGCGGCTTCGGCCTCTGCTAGTTTTTTCTTGGCGGAGGCCTCCTCCCTGTCGGCCTCCGCCTTCTCTAGGCGGAGGGCTTCTTCTTCATTGCGCTTCTCCTGCGCATTCCGCTCCGTCGCCTCCCGGAGGTCGGCAGTGGGGTCTATCCGCCGAGTGGTGGCGGGCGTCTCCGCTGACCCCATGATGGAGGCGGCAGCAACCCGCTCCAGAGAGAGGGGAGCCCTGAAGAAAAAGGGGCGAGCAGAGACTCAGACAAAGCACAAAGAAAGAACAAACTTTGAAGACAGAATACTTACGCAGAGACCAACAATAGCTTCTTCACTTCCTTACGGAAGCGGATGGCCTTCGCGGCCGCCTCGTCCCGCCGGGTCGCCGCAGCCGAGCCCTTGGGCTTCTTCGGCCGGCTGCTGAAGAAAGTCGGCGCAGCCCAGTGCTTCTTCCCGCCGCCTGGAGCACCCGACGCGGCAGAAGAGCCCGCGCCCGGCTGGCTGGCTCCTGGCCGATGGCGAGGGGCGACTCCTTCCTCGGCGTCGTCTTCATGCCAGTCGGCAAAGGTGGCCGAGGGCCTAAAGTCGCCTGTCGTCCCTCCTCCTCCCTCGGCGTCGTCTTCCAGAGCCGCCGCCCCCAGATCGGGGTCGTCGACGTCGCTCTCCGCCCGGTCGGCGGCGAACTCACGGGCCGGCCCCGAGGTGCCGGCTGGTGGGTGAAGTAGGGGATTCTAACCAAAAAGCAGACTGATTAGAACAACACTCAGCAAGAAGAAGACAATCTAAAGAAAAGAAAGGCGACTCACCACGGGCAGGGGGTTGGCGCGGGAGTATGGCTCCTTGCCGAATCGCCAGTCCTCCGGGAGCCTGCTGTCCGAGAGGTAGTTCATCATCAGGGCCACCTCTTCGTGAGGCATGTCCTTGGTGCACATCCAACTCGGGTCGCGGCCCCCGCTCATCTGGCATATCAGGTGAGGGCGGCCTTGGAGTGGGAGAACTCGGCGCGAGACGAAGGCGGCCAGCAGGTCCGGGCCAGTCAGACCCTCCGACTGCGTCAGCACTCGGAGTCGCGTGATGGCGCCGGCTCCCGCAGGCGTCAGCGACCTGGCCCGGTACGACCAGTTGGGCAGTCTGCCAGCCAGCGGGCCGGCTTCGGAAGCCGGCAGATTGACCCAGTCGCCCCGCGTGGCGACGTTCCTGACATAGAAGTAGGACCACTGCCACATCTTCACCAACTTCAGGAGCACGATGGAGGGGAAGTGGTTGTCGGCTCCTGTCCTTCGCACGGCGATGAAGGCGCCGCACTGAGCCGGCACGCCCGCGGCCTGGGTGCCGAGCTTGGAGAAGAAGAACTCCCCCTAGAGCTCGAGGGTGGGGAGGACTCCGAGGAAGCCTTTGCACAGAGCCACGAAGGAGGACAGCAGCACCACTGTGTTGGGGGTGAGGTGGTGCGGCTGGAGTCCGTAGAACTCCATGAAAGACCGGAAGAAGCTGCTCGCCGGCAGCCCCAACCCGCGCAGGAAGTGCGAGCGGAAGATGACCCGCTCGCCCTCCTGCGGGGCGGGGGAAATCTCCCCCTCCAGCGCAAGGCGCACTTGCACGCGATCCTCGCCGGGAAGACGATGGGTCCGGCGGAGGAACTCGATATGGTCTTCGTGGACTTCGGAGCCGTCCCAGGTGCCGGAGCGTACTGGGGGAGGCGCGGCAGCGGAGGAAGAGCTCATCGTCGCGAGCTGTCACCGCAGCGTGCGCCGGAGCTTGGGCGTGCGGCGGAGTGAGCGAGAGAGAGAAAAAAGAGGAAGCAGGAGAGCGAAGGATCTGCGAGGAGGAAGAAAGCAAGGGGTAGTGGGAAGGAGGGGCGCGCGTGCTCCCCTCTTCCCCCTACTTATAGCCCTCGGGGCTGCGAAGCCGAGGGGGTGGGCGTGGGGATTTACTGTGCCCACAACCCCACGCCCCCCACGATCCCTGCAAAGTTACTGCGCGCAGTAACTCCACAGGAATCCTAACCGTCCACCGGGGTCACAGCGGATCCGCTCGGGCGCCGAGGCGTGGTAGTGGCGGGCCCCGCCTATGGGCCTGTGCCGTCGCGCGCGTGGGCTAGCAGGACGGCCTAGCCACGTGCCCCCGCGTGACAGGCCAAGAATGGGTGGCGGCCTGGAAGCTTAGCTAGCATGCCACTTGAAATCTCGCCACGACGTTCGAACTACTGAGCAAGTCGGTATAGAGTGAGCCCGAGTCGGGCGAGTCCGACTCCGTCTAGTCCGCCCGACGGAAGTCAATCAAGACCATGTGTCGAGCATCCGGAGAAAGAAACTGCTGAGGCTTCTCGGCCGATCGTCCGCGGCGTCTCACCAGCTTCGGGGACTACTGTCGTAGTAATGGGCCACAGGTAGGCCAACCCGAGCCCCATGACCTGTCAAGACATCGGGGCAGGTTGCGCCCCTCAAGACCACAGGGTGAAGAGCCGCCTCCTGGGGAGTCTACGGCAAGGCGGCCGAGTGCCCGCTCACGGCCGAGTCCCAGGGACGACTTCCAGAGAAGCCGGCTTTGGGGAGTCAGCCGGCGACTCCAACAAACCGTGACCTCATCAAGGGGGATGGGGCAGGGGCGTGGCTACAATGAAGCCCACTCCCCGCCCCTTACCAAGGGCAGGCATGGCTACAACGCGCCGTACTTGGGAAGATCTCCCCGCGGCGTGGCACTATTACCCAGCTGGCCCTGACATCAGCACCACTGTACCTGGTCCTGCGCCCACGACGGCTTGTCTGTACGGCCTGGAGGCAGCAGGGCCCACCAGCCAGCGAGACCTCGGGAGACGGTGGGAGCACCGCCAGTCGGACCCAATGGGAGTCGGCCTGGGGGAGTCGGCCGAGCCCTCCCCCGCGGCCCATGTGCCATTAATCAAGAAGAGATGGGGAGTGGCCACAGTGATCACCCGCCATGCGGCGGGGCTATTGCCATGACCCCATGACGAAGCTTGCATCATCAGGAGCACGGCTACAGTAATCAGCAGCCGGCAAGACCCGCCCGCGACGGACGTGGCCTGTCGGCTCCATACTAGACCAGTCGGCGGGCCCCAGCAGCCGGCGGAGAAGTCGGAGGTCGGAGACACTGATGGCTGGGCCCGCGCCCAGTCACATTACCATTGTACCCCTGGGGGGTAGGCCTATATACACCCCCAGGGCACCCATGCAAAGGGTTGGATCCCAGAAGTTCTATACCTCACCAAATAGAGGGAGAGAGCTAGCCTTGCCCTCTCCTACCACCATACACAGCTCAAGGAGCAACCGTGTAAACCCTTGACTATAGTGATCATGCGGAGACCCCGCAGAGCAGCAGTAGGGGTATTATCTCCCTGGAGAGCCCCGAAGCTGGGTAAGATTTGCCGGCGTGCATGTCTTCGCCTCATCCTGTTTCCAGGCACCGGCGACGTTCTACTCGCCCCCACCATGATAAGCCATCCGTTGGCATATGTCGCACCAAACCCCCGATAACTGACAGGCTGGACACACCAGCTACATCTCTGCATGCAAGAAAGTTCCTTCTTATTATGCGGAAAAAAAGTTTCCTCCCCCTGAGAGCTGAGACCCACCAGCTACATCTTCGCACGCAAGAAAGTGCCTCATTATTACGCGCAAGAAAAATGATTCCTCCTACTGCTAGCTGGGACCTACCTGATTTGGAGGCTGAGTTGTGAGCCTAATAAGTTGACGTGTACGCACCACTTTGTCAACTTAGTCAACGAACAATTCTAGTAGCAGTGGCCGTTGAATGTTAATCCAACCACCGTGTTGCTTCTTCAAACTCCGATCTGCTTGTTCCAACCGCCCAAACCAGCTCCGGCCACACCGCCTGCTCCCGCGTCTGATGGCCGGCTGTGCTGCCGCGCAGGAATGACCGCCCCACCTTACTCCCACCACTTGCCAGGCCTTCCCTTTACTAACCCACACCCCTTGTTATTCTCCGGCGATGGGAGCCTTACACCATAGCCGAACCAAGGAACCCTCGTACTCCCCTCCGCGTGGGCATCCACCAGCCTCATCTTCCCTGGCTATGCGTATTTCCCTTCCTAGGCCTCGCCTCCGTCCACCACACTAATGCTCTCAGCGCGGTGTGGTCAATGGGGTCAATGAACGACAATCATCGGGAGAGGACTTTAGTCGGTGAGTCTGACAGCTGGACCCACTAGCTACATCTTCGAGCACAAGGAAGTGCCTCCATAGTATGTGAAAAAATGATTCCTTCCTCTGATAGCTGGGACCCACCAGCTATAGCTTCACACAAAAGGAAGTGCATCCTTATCCTCCCTGATAGCTGGGACCCACCTGGTCAAAGCATATGTAGCGTTATATGTTTGGTCGCGAGCGTGTACGTATATACTGATCGATCGGTCTCTCTGCAATGATGAACCGTGGCCGAGCAAGCAGCGGCATATGTAGTAGTAAAGCCCTCGACGTAGCAATATAGGCAATCCAGTCTAAACTGTACACATATGTGCAGCCACATGCCAAAAAATACGGCCACATACGTGCATACAGGCAGGGTCTCGAACACCAACTCGCTGATACGTCTCCAACGTATCTATAATTTTTGATTGTTCCATGCTATTACATTATCAACCTTGGATGTTTTATATACATTTATATGCTATTTTATATGATTTTTTGGACTAACCTATTAACCTAGAGCCCAGTGCCAGTTTCTATTTTTTCCTTGTTTTTGAGTTTTACAGAAAAGGAAAATCAAACGGAGTCCAATTGACCTGAAACTTCACGAAACTTATTTTGGACCAAAAGAAGGCCATGGAGGAAAAGAGTTGGGCCAGAAGAGTCCCGGGCTGCCCACGAGGGTGGGGGGCATGCCCACCCCCTGGGCGCGCCTCCCTACCTTGTGGACAACCCGAAGACCCCCCTAACTTGTCCAGAAAGAAACCTAGATCGGGAGTTCCGCCGCCAGAAGCCTCTGTAGCCACCGAAAACCAATCTAGACCCGTTTCGGCACCCTACCGGAGGGGGGAATCCCTCTTCTGTGGCCATATTCATCATCCCAGCGCTCTCCATGACGAGGAGGGACTAGTCCACCCTCGGGGCTGAGGGTATGTACCAGTAGCTATGTGTTTGATCTCTCTCTCTCTCTCTCTCTCTCTCGTCTTCTTGATTCGGAACGATCCTGATGTATCGCGAGCTTTGCTATTATAGTTGGATCTTATGATGTTTCTCCCCCTCTATCTCTTGTAATCGATTGAGTTTTCCCTTTGAAGTTATCTTATTGGATTGAGTTTTTAAGGATTTGAGAACACTTGATGTATGTCTTGCATGTGCTTATCTGTGGTGACAATGGGATATCACGGGATACACTTGGTGTACGTTTTGGTGATCAACTTGTGGGTTCCGTGACCTCGTGAACTTATGCATAGGGGTTGGCACACATTTTCGTCTTGACTCTCCAGTAGAAACTTTGGGGCACTCTTTGAAGTTCTTTGCGTTGGTTGAATAGATGAATCTGAGATTGTGTGATGCATATCGTATAATCATACCCACGGATACTTGAGGTGACATTGGAGTATCTAGGTGACATTAGGGTTTTCGTTGATTTGTGTCTTAAGGTATTATTCTAGTACGAACTCTAGGATAGATTGAACGGAAATAATAGCTTCATGTTATTTTACTATGGACTCTTGAATAGATCGATCAGAAAGGATAACTTTGAGGTGGTTTCGTACCCTACAATAATCTCTTCGTTTGTTCTTCGCTATTAGTGACTTTGGAGTGACTCTTTGTTGCATGTTGAGGGATAGTTATATGATCCAATTATGCCATTATTGTTGCGAGAACTTGCACTGGTAAAATATGAACCCTAGGCCTTGTTTCCTAGCATTGCAATACCATTTACGCTCACTTTTACCACTTGCTACCTTGCTGTTTTTATATTTTCAGATTACAAAAACCTTTATCTACTATCTATATTGCACTTGTATCACCATCTCTTCGCCAAACTAGTGCACCTATACAATTTACCATTGTATTGGGTGTGTTGGGGACACAAGAGACTCTTTGTTATTCGGTTGGAGGATTGCTTGAGAGAGACCATCTTCATCCTATGCCTCCCACGGATTGATAAACCTTAGGACATCCACTTGAGGGAAATTTGCTACTGTCCTACAAACCTCTCCACTTGGAGGCCCAATAACGTCTACAAGAAGAAGGTTGTGTAGTAGACATCAAGCTCTTTTCTGGCACCATTGCCTTGGAGGTTAGTTCTTGAAGGTATATCTTTAGATCTTGCAATCGAATCTTTTTGTTTCTTATTTTATCACTAGTTTAGTCTATAAAATAAAACTACAAAAAATGGAATTAAGGTTGCCTCATATGCTTCATCTTTTTAATGCCTTTTGTTAAAATAAGGATTCCGATAATTGTGCCAAAGTGTTAGAAGAAGAATGTATTAAAATGTTTGGCACTAAATCTTTGGATGATGAGCATGATTGCAATGTTGTTAGTATGAATTCTTTGAATATCCATGATGCTAATGATATGCAAATCCGCAAGCTTGGGGATGCTATGTTTGATGAAGATGATATTTTTTGCCCCCCAAGTTTTGATGAGCAAATTTATTTTGATGATAGCATGCCTCCTATTTATGATGATTGTATTGATGAAAGTGGGTTTGGAAGAGTGTCAACTTTAGGAAGTAATGATCCCACTATTTTGGTGGGTGTTGAATCTTATTGTGATAATTATGAAAGTGGGTTTGGAGAGGTCATGACTTTAGTTAATGTTAATCCCACTATTTTGGAAGAGTGTCAACTTTGCATACATGTGGATCGTGTTAATAATATGTTTTGTGATAGCTATATTGTTGAATTTGCTTATGATCCTACATGTAATTATTATGAGGGAGGAACATATGCTTGTGGGAATTGCAATAATATCAAGTTTCATCTCTATGTGTTGAAAATCTTGAAGATTTGCTTGTTTTACCTTCCTATGCAAGTTGATTCTTGTTCCCACAAGTTGTTTGCTCACAAAATCCCTATGCATAGGAAGTGGGTTAGGCTTAAATGTTCTAGTTATATTCTTCAGGATGCTCTCTTTATGTTTCAATTCTTATCTTTTATGTGAGCATCATTGAAATCATCATGCCTAGCTAGGGGCGTTAAACGATAGCGCTTGTTGGGAGGCAACCCAATTTTATTTTTGTTCCTTGCTTTTTGTTCCTGTTTAGTAATAAATAAATAATCTATCCTCTGTTTAGATGTGGTTTTATGTTTTAATTAGTGTTTTTCCCAAGTAGAACCTTTGGGAAGACTTGGGTGAAGTCTTTGCGATCTTGCTGTAAAAAACAGAAACTTTTGCGCTCACGAGATTAGCTGCCATTTTTTACTGGAGAGTGAGATTAGGTTGATTCTTTTTGAATATGATTAATAGAAAAATTCCTCAGGTCCACCAATTTGTTTCAGAATTTTTGGGGTTACATAATTATACGTTTGATACAGATTGCTACAGACTGTTCTGTTTTTGACAGATTCTGTTTTTCATGTGTTGTTTGCCTATTTTGATGAATCTATGAGTAGTATCGGAGGGTATGAACCATAGAGAAGTTGGAATAAAGTATATTTTATACCAATATGAATTTACAATGAGTTCACAACAGTACCTAAGTGGTGATTTATTTTCTTATACTAACGGAGCTTGCGAGTTTTCTGTTAAGTTTTGTGTTGTGAAGTTTTCTAGTTTAGGGTAAAGATTCGATGCACTATGGAATAAGGAGTGGAAAGAGCCTAAGCTTGGGGATTCCCAAGGCACCCCAAGGTAATATTCGAGGATAACCAAGAGCCTAAGCTTGGGGATGCCCCGGATGGCATCCCCTAATTCGTCTTCGTTCATCGGTAACTTTACTCGGAGCTATATTTTTATTCACCACATGATATGTGTTTTGCTTGGAGCATCTTTATTTTCTTTTGTTTTGCTTGATGTTTGAATAGAATACCAAGATCTGAAATTCTTAAATGTTAGAGAGTCTTCACATAGTTTCATAATTATTCGACTACTCATTGATCTTCACTTATATCTTTCGGAGTAGTTTGTCGTTTGCTCTAGTGCTTCACTTATATCTTTTAGAGCACGATGGTGGTTTTATTTTATACAAATAGATGAACTCTCGTGCTTCACTTATATTATTTTGAGAGTCTTTAAAACAGCATGGTAGTTTGCTTTGGTTATGAAACTAGTCCTAATATGATGGGCATCCAAGATGGGTATAATAAAAACTTTCATATAGAGTGTATTGAATACTATGAAAAGTTTGATACTTGATGATAGTTTTGAGATATGAAGATGGTAATATTAGAGTCGTGCTAGTTGAGTAATTGTGAATTTGAGAAATACTTGTGTTGAGGTTTGCAAGTCCCGTAGCATGCACGTATGGTAACCGTTGTGTGACAAATTTGAAGCATGAGGTGTTTCTTTGATTGCCTTCCTTATGAGTGGTGGTCGGGGACGAGCGATGGTCTTTTCCTACCAATCTATCCCCCTATGAGCATGCGCGCAGTTCTTGGTTTTTGATGACTTGTAGATTTTTGCAATAAGTATGTGAGTTCTTTATGACTAATGTTGAGTCCATGGATTATACGCACTCTCACCCTTCCATCATTGCTAGCCTCTTCGGTACTGTGCATTGCCCTTTCTCACCTCGAGAGTTGGTGCAAACTTCGCCGGTGCATCCAAACCCCGTGATATGATACGCTCTGTCACACATAAACCTCCTTATATCTTCCTCAAAACAGCCACCATACCTACCTATTATGGCATTTCCATAGCCATTCCGAGATATATTGCCATGTAACTTTCCACCGTTTCATTTATTATGACACGCTTCATCATTGTCATATTGCCTTGCATGATCATGTAGTTGACATTGTATTTGTGGCAAAGCCACCATGCATAATTTATCCTACATGTCACTCTTGATTCATTGCCCATCCCGGTACACCGCCAGAGGCATTTATATAGAGTCATATTTTGTTCTACTATCGAGTTGTAATCTTTGAGTTGTAAATAAATAGAAGTGTGATGATCATCATTAATAGAGCATTGCGCCAAAACAAATGCCAAATAAAAAAATAAAGGACAAATAAAAAAAAGAAAAAAAGGGACAATGCTACTATCCTTTTTCCACACTTGTGCTTCAAAGTAGCACCATGATCTTCATGATAGAGAGTCTCTTGTTTTCTCACTTTCATATACTAGTGGGAATTTTTCATTATATAACTTGGCTTGTATATTCCAACAATGGGCTTCCTCAAATTCCCTAGGTCTTAGTGAGCAAGCAAGTTGTATGCACACCCACTTTGTTTCTTTTGTTGAGCTTTCATGCATTTATAGCTCTAATGCATCCGTTGCATGGCAATCCCTACTCCTCACATTGACATCAATTGATGGGCATCTCCATAGCTCATTGATTAGACGCGTCAATGTGAGACTTTCTCCTTTTTTGTCTTCTCCACACAACCCCCATAATTATATTCTATTCCACCCATAGTGCTATGTCCATGGCTCACGCTCATATATTGCGTGAAAGTTGAAAAAAGTTTGAGATTACTAAAGTATGAAACAATTGCTTGGCTTGTCATGTTGTGCATGATGGGAGCATTTTTGTGTGACGAAAATGAAGCATAGCCAAACTATATGATTTTGTAGGGATAAGCTTTCTTTGGCCATGTTATTTTGAGGAGACATGACTGCTCAGTTAGTATGCTTGATGTATTATTCTTTTTATTTCAATATTAAACTTTTGTCTTGAATCTTATGGATCTGTACATTCTTGCCACAATAAAGAGGATTACATAGATAAATATGTTAGGTAGCATTCCACATCAAAAATTCTATTCTTATCATTTACCTACTCGAGGACGAGCAGGAATTAAGCTTGGGGATGCTTGATACGCCTCCAACATATCTATAATTTTTGATTGTTCCATGATATTATATTATCAACCTTGGATGTTTTATATGCATTTATATGCTATTTTATATGATTTTTGGGACTAACCCATTAACCTAGAGCCCAATGCCAGTTTCTGTTTTTCCTTGTTTTTGAGTTTTACAGAGAAGGAAAATCAAACGTAGTCCAATTGACATGAAACTTCATGAAAATTATTTTTGGACCAGAAGAAGGCCATGGAGTAAAAGAGTTGGGCCATAAGAGTCCCGAGCTGCCCACGAGGGTGGGGGGCGTGCCCACCCCCTAGGCATGCCTCCCTACCTCGTGGACAGCCTGGAGACCCCCCTGACTTGTTCTCGACACCAAAACCGCTTATATATACTGAAACTTCTAGAAAGAAACCTAGATCGGGAGTTCCCCCGCCACACGCATATGTAGCCACAAAAAACCAATCTAGACCCGTTCCGGCACCCTACTGGAGGGGGGAATCCCTCTCCGGTGGCCATCTTCATCATCCCGGTTCTCTCCATGATGAGGAGGGAGTAGTCCACCCTCGGGGCTGAGGGTATGTACCAGTAGCTATGTGTTTGATCTCTCTCTCTCTCTCTCTCGTGTTCTTGATTCAGAATGATCTTGATGTATCGCGAGCTTTGCTATTATAGTTGGATCTTATGATGTTTCTCCCCCTCTGCTCTCTTGCAATGGATTGAGTTTTCCCTTTGAAGTTATCTTATCGGATTGAGTTTTTAAGGATTTGAGAACACTTGATGTATGTCTTTCATGTGCTTATCTGTGGTGACAATGGGATATCACGTGATACACTTGATGTATGTTTTGGTGATCAACTTGCGGGTTCCATGACCTCGTGAACTTATGGGGTTGGCACACATTTTCGTCTTGACTCTCTAGTAGAAACATTGGGGCACTCTTTGATGTTCTTTATGTTGGCTGAATAGATGAATCTGAGATTGTGTGATGCATATCATATAATCATAACCACGGATACTTGAGGTGACATTGGAGTATCTAGGTGACATTAGGGTTTTGGTTGATTTGTGTTATAAGGTGTTATTCTAGTACGAACTCTAGGATAGATCGAACAGAAAGAATAGCTTCATGTTAGTTTACTACAGACTCTTGAATAGATCGATCAGAAAGGATAACTTTGAGGTGGTTTCATACCCTACAATAATCTCTTCGTTTGTTCTCGCTATTAGTGACTTTGGAGTGACTCTTTGTTGCACGTTGAGGGATAGTTATATGATCCAATTATGCTATTATTGTTGAGAAAACTTGCACTAGTGAAAGTATGAACCCTATGCCTTGTTTCCTAGCATTTCAATACTGTTTACGCTCACTTTTACCACTTGATACCTTGCTGTTTTTATATTTTCAGATTACAAAAATCTTTATCTACTATCCATATTGCACTTGTATCACCATCTCTTCGCCGAACTAGTGCACCTATACAACTTACCATTGTATTGGGTGTGTTGGGGGAACAAGAGACTCTTTGTTATTTGGTTGGAGGGTTGCTTGAGGGAGACCATCTTCATCCTACACCTGCCACGAATTGATAAACCTTAGGTCATCCACTTGACGGAAATTTCCTACTGTCCTACAAACCTCTGCACTTGGAGGCCCAACGACGTCTACAAGAAGAAGGTTGTGTAGTAGACATCACTCGCGCACACGTATGGCCAGGGCTCGTGTACATGGAGAGGCAATGGATGACAACAATAACGTCCCGTTCATCAGAAGCCAACTAGCTAGGTTGGAAGGGAGCCAACCGGCTTGGACGGTACAGCCGAAATTGGGCCTGGCGTACCGCAGAACAAAGGAAACGGCCTTCTGTTCTACCGCTGAAAGGATCGAGAACAGGTGTCTGGAGGGGGGTGATTAGACACTAAGTATCAAAAGTTGCCGTTTTTAATTTCTTTAAGTTGAAGTGGAGTTTTGGCACAAGTTTAACAAACACAATACATATGAAGCAAGCATGCAAAGAGTATATGAGTAGTAGAAAGTAAAACATGCAACTTTGCAAGAATGTAAGGGGAAGGGTTTGGAGAATTCAAACGCAATTGGAGACACATATGTTTCTGTCGTTGTTCCAATAGGTGGTGCTATCGTACATCCACGTTGATGGAGACTTCAACCCACGAAGGGTAATGGTTGCGCGAGTCCACGGAGGGCTCCACCCACGAAGGGTCCACGAAGAAGCAACCTTGTCTATCCCATCATGGCCATCGCCCACGAAGGACTTGCCTCACTAGCGGTAGATCTTCATGAAGTAGGCGATCTCCTTGCCCTTACAAACTCCTTGTTTCAACTCCACAATCTTGTCAGAGGCTCCCAAGTTACACCTACCAACCTAGGAGACACCACTCTCCAAGAAGTAACAAATGGTGTGTTGATGATGAACTCCTTGCTCTTGTGCTTCAAATGATAGTCTCCCCAACACTCAACTCTCTCTCACATGATTTGGATTTGGCGGAAAGAATATTTGAGTGGAAAGCAACTTGGGGAAGGCTAGAGATCAAGATTCATATGGTGGGAACGGAATATCTTGGCCTCAACACATGACTAGGTGGTTCTCTCTCAGAAAATGTGTATTGGAAGTGTAGGTATGTTCTGATGGCTTTCTCCACGAATGAAGAGTAGGTGGAGGGGTATATATAGCCTCCACACAAAAACTAACTGTTACACACAATTTACCAATCTCGGTTAGACCGAATTGAGAAACTCTGTCGGACCGATTTAGCAAACCTAGTGACCGTTAGGATTTTTGGTGGGACTGAGATGCAAGTCGGTAGGACCGATATGGTTAGGGTTAGGGCATAACGTAATCTCGGTGAGACCGATTACACAAACTCTGTGGGACCAATTTTGGCAATAAGCTAACCAGAGAGTTGGTCAGGCAAACTTGGTGAGACCGATTACACAAACTCGGTGGGACCGATTTTGGTAATAAGCTAACCAGAAAGTTTGCATTGTAATCTCGGTAGTACCAATTTCTCAATCTCGGTGGGACCGATTTTGGTAATGGACATACACAGAGAGATTACAATCCCATCTCGGTGAGACCGAGATCCCTATCGGTGAAACCGATTTGCCTAGGGTTTGTGGCAGTGGCTATGACATCTAAACTCGGTGGCGTCGGATAGAAGAATCGGTGGGGCCGAGTTTGACTTTTGGTTTAGGTCATATGTGGATGTGGGTAAGGTAGTTGAGGGTTTTGGAGCATATCACTAAGCACTTTGAGCAAGCAAGCCATTACGCAACACCTCATCCCCTCTTGATAGTATTGGCTTTTCCTATAGACTCAATGTGATCTTGGATCACTAAAATAAAAAATGTAGAGTCTTGATCTTGAAGCTTGAGCTAATCCTTTGTCCTTAGCATCTTGAAGGGGTTCCACATCCTTTAGTCCATGCCACTTAATTTGTTAAACTTGTCTGAAACATACTAGGTAAAAGTATTACTCCAACAAGAGATATGTTGTCATTAACTATCAAAATCACCCAGGGAGCACTTGTGCTTTCAATCTCCCCCTTTTTGGTAATTGATGGCAACATACATCAAAGCTTTAGATAAAGATATAGAGAATAGCAAGTAAAGCTTTGGAAAGACATGTTACAAGCATAGGCTCCCCCTACATGTATGCAATCACGTGAATATGGAATATAGAAGCATGTGAGAGCATAACCATGACAGAGTAGCAATGTGTTACATGTATCTTGGCTATATGCATCAGGGCAAAAGATATGAATATGGGAAATGTACCTTCATGCCCATGAGTCCTTGCAAACAATATGTACATCAGCAAGAATTTTTCATACACATGACTATGATGCATATACTTACCTTGTGGTCTTGAGTTGGCTAGGATGGGATGAGCCTGCGTAAACAAGGTTAGATAACACAAATGCACCCACTAGCTAGAGAAAACAAAAGAAACCACAAGAGTACCAAGATTGGGTTGACATGTAGAGTGAGTACAGAGTACCACGATAGATATTGACATGTCCCCGAAGAGAAATATATGCAATGAATTTAATAAATTTCTTTCCCTTGGATGTCTTGCTCCCCCTGAATCTACACTACTAGAAAAAGGGCTATAGATGGGATTGACACTAATGGCGCACCAGACAAGCGGTGCGCCATTAGTATATACTAATGGCGCATCACCTTCTGATACGCCATTAGAGTTGAAACTACTAATGGCGCACCGGGCCCCAGGTGCGCCATTAGTATCAATTTTTTTTAACTAGTGCGCCTGTCCAAACATACTAATGGCGCATCCGGATGCAGTGCGCCATTACTAGTTGTAACTAGTAATGGCGCACCTGCCGGAAAGTGCGCCACTAATGTTGTTTTTTTATTATATTTTTTATTCCCTTTTTTGCAAAACTACTAATGGCGCACTCTTCCACCGTGCGCCATTACTAGTTTAAACTAGTAATGGCGCACTGTGGGACAGTGCGCCATTAGTATTTTTTTGCAAAACTACTAATGGCGCACCACCAGGAGGTGCGCCATTAGTAACCTGGATTACTAATGGCACATTTAGAGTTGGTGCACCATTAGTAAGTGGGCAGCAACAAGATATTTTGGACAGCCTCTCCTACCCACACTCACTTTCTCCCCACTTCATTCTCTCCACCTCCTTGTCTCGGGTGCCTCCTCTTTTTCACCTCATTTCCACCATAGATTCATTCAATTTAAGTGGTTAAATTACCTTGTTTTGATAGGTAAGTAAGGGAGGAAGCTATATTTATGTTGTTCTCCCTACAACAATGTGCACATGCACTTTTTATGGCCTAGCTAGATCTATGTATGTTCGTGGTGTTGCATATGTTCGTGGTGTTGCATATGTGTTTGTGTTTGGAGGTGTACCAGTATTTGAAATTCGATAGTTGCCAATAGAATGTTGATTCATTTCCGTTTCGGCGAGAATTTTGGCATTAAGCATTCTTTTTGGTCCTATTTTTAGAGAAAGTCATGCCAAATTTTTTCTTGGTTCTAAAATATCGTTTTGCTCTACCCCGCAGGCGACCATGGTCCGCATGATGACCGAAGGCATCGTGAATAGGTTTTTGAGGTCCGCGAAGGCCGAGATGCTTCAAAAGAACGAGATGGAGATAAGATGTCCGTGTCGAAGATGCAAGCTGAAGAGCCTTATTGCGGACCCGGAATCCGGGCAGGTGCGGGACCACCTGCTCTTGCGTGGTTTCATGGATGGCTATCGGTGGCAAGGTGATGAAGATGACTACGAAGTCGTCCATGGGGGCCGGGCAAGAAATGAGGAAGGGCAGCAAGACAACCACCGCGGCTCGGGCGGGCGAGAAGACGAAGAATCCCCAGGAGATGATCATGATGGTGATGCTGTACACAGTCATCATGTAGAAGATGCAGGACATGATGATGAGGAAGATGCCGGAGCAGACGACGGGCATGATCATGAAGATGATGATGCCGGCGGAGCAGACGACGCTGGACCATCGATGGGCTGGGTGCAGGACTCTCATATTCAAGAGCTGCTTCTCAAGAAGACGGATAACGCAAGAGCTGCCGCTCGAGAGAAAGCCAAGATGGATCAACTTGAGTTAGACGCGGTTACTCCATTGTATGAAGGATGCAGGCCCGAGGATACCCGCCTGAAAGTAACGCTCATGGCTCTGGAGATGAAGGTAAAACACAAAAATGACCGACGCATGCTTCGACGAGAACATGTCATTCTGGCACGAACGTCTTCCCAAGGGGAACAAGTGCCCGACCAGTTTGGAGGAGGCGAAGAAAATCGTGTGTCCTATGGATTTACCGCACGTGAAATACCATGTGTGCATGAACAATTGCATCATTTATCGGGACGAGCACGCGGAGTCTACCATATGTCCGGTGTGCGGCGTCACTCGATACAAGAAGAGGAAGAAAGCTCCTCGAAAAGTGGTGTGGTACTTTCCGATCACTCCTCGTCTACAGTAGTATTTCGCGGACCCTAAGGTAGCAAAGCTCCTGCGTTGGCACGCGGATAGGGAGGAGAAGAAGCGAGAAGATGACGCAAATGATCCGGAGATAGATAAAAAGACAAGATGCTGAGTCACCCTAAGGTTGCGAGCCAGTGGCAAGCGTTGAACTTCGAAGACCTAGAATTTGGGAACGATCCAAGGAACATCGTGCTGGGCGCGAGCACCGATGGAGTCAATCCGTTTGGCAGCCAGAGAAGCACACATAGCACCTGGCCTGTGTTTGTGTGGATGTACAACCTTCCCCCCTGGTTGTGCATGAAGAGGAAGTACATTCACATGAGTATGCTAATTGAAGGACCGAAACAACCAGGGAACGACATCAATCTGTATCTGGGGCTGCTGAAAGAGGAGCTTGACACGCTGTGGAAAACGCCAGCCAATACGTGGGACGCCACAGAGAAAGAATATTTCCCTATGAGAGCCGCGCTGCTCACGACGGTGCACGACTATCTCGGTTACGGATATGTCGCGGGGCAGGTGGTCCATGGATTTTCTGGATGCGTCAGGTGCATGGATGACACAACGTATCGCCAGCTAGATAGAGATCCCGGGTCTTCGAAAACCGTGTTCATGGGACATCGAAGGTGGCTTCGCGACGATGACCCATGGAGAAAATGCAAGGATCTATTCAATGGTGAAACCGAACCCCGAGGACGCCCGCGTACGAGGAGCGGCGAGGAAATAGACGAGCTGTTGAAAAATTGGAAAGACTGCCCACTGTCGGGAAAGAAGCAAAAGGCGCCAGAGCCAGGAAAGAAGCGAAAGGCGCTAGAGCCGCTGCTGAAGGTATGGAAAACGAGGTGTGTTTTCTGGGACTTGCCGTACTGGAAGATCCACCGTGTACCTCACAGCCTTGATGTCATGCATATCATGAAGAACGTGTGCGAGAGTCTGCTTGGTACCCTGCTCAACATGCCAGAGAGGACCAAAGATGGGCCGAAAGCAAGGGCAGACTTGAAATCAATGGGCATCAGGCAGGAGCTTCACGCTATATATGATGATGATGATGATGATGATGATGATGATGATGATGATGATGAGGCGAAGCATGACACGGAAAGTCGTCGCAAAGGCAAAAAGGCCAAGAAGACCGGAAATGACTACCCTCCCGCGTGCTTCACTCTAAGTCAGGAGGAGATCGAGCAGTTTTTCACCTGCCTCGTAGGAGTAAAACTTCCTTACGGTTACGCGGGGAAGATAAGCAGATACCTAGACCCAGCGAAGCTAAAGTTCAGCGGGATGAAGTCTCACGACTGTCACGTGCTGATGATGCAGATACTTCCAGTTGCAATCCGTGGGATCATGGACGCGCACGTCCGTGAAACCCTATTTGGCCTATGCAATTTTTTCGACGTCATCTCTCGGAAGTCTGTTGGCGTGAGGCAACTTAGAAGGCTACAGGAAGAGATCGTGGTGATACTATGCGAGCTTGAGATGTACTTCCCGCCCGCATTCCTCGATGTTATTGTGCATCTGCTGGTCCATATCATGGACGATATCATCCAACTCGGGCCGACGTTCCTGCACAGCATGATGCCGTTCGAAAGGATGAATGGTGTCATCAAAGGATACGTTCGCAACATGTCACGTCCAGAGGGAAGCATAGCCAGGGGCTTTCTGACCAAAGAGTGCATCTCCTACTGCACGAATTATCTAGGCATCGAGAACCCCGTTGGTCTACCCGTCAACAAGCACCTCGGCAGGCTCGCTGGATGGGGTCACCGTGAGGGTCGTCGAGAAATGCATGTCAACTTCGAGGGTCGACTCGCCGACTTTGAAAGAGCAAACCTAGTCGCGCTACAACACATAGACGTGGTCGATCCTTGGGTGGTACAGCACAAAACCTTTATTAAGAAGACGTACAATGACCGAGGCCAACAGAGGATGGACGGAGATATACTCAAAGAGCACAACTCATGTTTCACGCGTTGGTTCAAGCAGAAGCTTCTGTCGTACCCTTTACATGAGGATTCTTCCGCGGAAGAACAACTCATATTCGCCTTGTCACAGGGCGCCGAGCACAACCTGATGACCTATGAGGCGTACGATATCAACGGCTACACATTCTACACCGAGACCAAGGACATGAAGAGCGATGGTTATCAGAACTCTGGGGTAACGACGGAATCCTACACCGGTAACGACAAGGACAGATACTACGGAAGGATCAAGGAGATCTGGGAGCTGAGCTACGCTGGAGAGAAGGTCCCGATGTTCCGTGTCAGATGGGCCAAGAGCGTCCTAAAAGAAGACCGGTATTTCACCACCATGGTTATACCCGAAGCCAAATCCAAGACCGCGGGCGCAAACATCACTGCGAAAAATGAGCCATGGGTACTGGCTTCCCAAGTGGACCAATGCTTCTTCATTACCGACCCGTCAAAGCCCAGTCGTGTTGTCGTGAGGAGAGGCAAAAGGAAGATCATCGGAATGGATGGAGTAGCCAATGAGCAAGACTTCGACAAGTACGGCGACCCGAGGATCGAACATGACGACGATGATGAAGTAGCAGCATACACCACAAGAAGAAGGAGGACCACCCTACCTAAAGGACGTCCGTTCCACAGAAGAACTCCATTTGCGAAAAAGAAGGGCAAGAAGATTGTAAACAGATAGCTAGCTAAGATCGATTGTATTTAAATCGTAGCCTTCATTTCTCGATTGTATTTCATGGGCACTTTTTGAACTATCATGAATATTTTTAAATTTCATGGACACTCGATCTCGATCCCCCTCCATCTCGATCGCTATCCCACCTCGCCAGATCCGCCCCCCCTAGCCGCCGAGCACCCCCCGGTCCACCGGCCGCCACCGCCGACCCCCCGCACCCTCGATTCCCCTACTCAACCGCCGCCGCCGACCCCCCGCACCCCTCCCCTACTCAATCGCCGCCGCCGACCCCCCGCACCCCGCGCACCCTCCCCCGCTCCACCGGCATTACTGTTTGATGATATTTTTAAAAAAATTATTACTGTCTTATAAAAAAATATTACTTATGGCGCACCATGGTGAGGTGCGCCATTAGTATGGATGTACTTATGGCGCACCGAAGGGTGGTGCGCCATTAGTATTGTGCCATTGCTATAAGAAAAAAAATACTAATGGCACACCAGGGTGAGGTGCGCCATTAGTATGGATGTACTTATGGCGCACCGAGGGGTGGTGCGCCATTAGTATTGTGCCGTGCCCCATCCATATTCCCTCCCCGGCCCCTCCCTATCCCCTCTCTCTCCCTCGCCCTCGCCCTCGATCCCCTTCCCGTCTCCTTTCCCGATGCCGCTGCCCCGCCGCCTCGACGCCGCCTGGACGCTGCCCCGCCGCCCCGACGCCGCCCCGACGCCGCCTCGACCCCGCCTCGACGCTGCCCCACCGCCTCGACGCGACCCTGCCGCCCGGACGCCGCCCCGTCCACACCACCGTCGCCGGAGCCACAGATCCCTCGCCGGCCGCCTCCCCCACTCCAATCAAGAGCTCGAGGTCAGCGCTGCGCTGTCCACTTCTGCTGCTCCTCTCCTCTCTGTATTGGGCTTGATTCTTGCTGCTGTTGATCCCAAGTTTGATGCATAACAATTGTTGTATGAGTTCTCCAAATGAACAGGAGTACTCCTCTATTTTGATATGAAATCACCATGATAGGTCCACATGCTACTGTTGTCAACATGATAAATATTTTCAGTTAGTTACCTCTAAAACTATTCCTAATTAACTGAAGAAGAGAAGAGAGGAGGAGTAGTTTATTTCATAGAGTAAACATTAGCACTATTTGACAGTAAAAGGTTTTAGCTAATTTGAATTAACTGAAAGCAGTAGTACATCATTTTTATTGACAGTAAAATGTTCAAAGAAACAGAAATATCAGTACAATAGCTAGATTACACTATCAGTACACTACCAGTAAAATGTTCATTTAGTTTCAGTAAACAAATATTGCCAAGCATGACATGGCCTTTGTGATCTCGTACTCCTGAATTTTCATGTCACTTGTGCTATTAGTAGTTTTTTGACAGTAAAAGGGATGAAGAGGTCGGTGACCTCCAAATTCCAAATTTAGTAAAAGTTTGGGTATTCGAAACTACTAGTCTGAAAAACAGTTTATGTGGTCTGAAACTTTTCCTAATGTGTTTCAGACTTTCAGTAAAAGTTGTTGAATCAAATCAGTTCTTTGATGCTATTATGGACAGATTTAAAATCCACACTAAACCTTGATATGGGAACTATTCGTTTTGATGCTACTGTGCTTTAATACGGTATGCTGCTAGTGGAAGACTTTGGAATTTGAAAACCCAAATCAGTTCAGTCTGCCTAGTTCAGCTTCACATAGGTTCCTATTTTCTAGCCTACTGTAATTGTTCCAAACTTTTGATAATCTGTTTCAGACTTTCAGTTAGGAGTTAAGACTAGGAAATAGTATGAACTGCTGTTGGATTAAATCAGTACGTGGTTAACAGGCACAACATTGTGCCTGTTGGGTTTATGGACAGATGCTAGAAGGTTGTCTGAAGATAGTTGTTTGCTAGGGTGGGGAATCATTTCATAAGTAAAAAAGTCCATACTGAACCTTGATACGTAAACCAATGGTTTTGATGGTACTTTGGAACTTGAAAATCAAAATCAGTTCAGTCTGCCTAGTTTAGCTTCATATAGAAGATAATGATTCCTGTTTTTTAGTCTACATTGTTTTTTAGCCCACAGCACTTTGCATTGTTTTGAGGTTTTGTACATCAGCTTTCTTTTTTATCTTCTTATTTAAAACTGTAGCAGTACCTGTGACACATAATGCCTAACAGTTTAACTATTTTCTGTTTCTGTCCTCATTTAGTGCTTGGTATGTCTCCTGTTCTGGGTCATGGACTTTGTGCCATGCCCACATTGGTTTTCTGTTTGGCCTCAATTTGGCCTGACAAATGATGGTCTACTAGCTGGTCTACTAGCTGGCAAGATGCTTGGTATATATATGTTGTGTTCAGTTTTGGCAGGAGTTCAGAACTGTTAGGCAAAGGTCATGTCTCCGACCATCATGTCCTTTGTTGCCTTGTCCACCCGAGAGGCCCTTGAGTTTGCTGGAATGTCGATTAACTTCCGTTCCGGCAAATTCGGGTACTCCATATGTCCTATTTTTAGCAAAGGTCATGCTGAAATTTTCGTGAATTTTAGCATGACTTTGCTAAAAATAGGACATATGGGGTACTTGTGACTAATGCATGGGCCGGGGTATCTTAGTAGTTAATTAAGTAGGATCAAGTGCCCCGGCATACTTGTGAATAATGCATGGCTTTTAGGGTGCCTCGGTGTCGATAAAAACCAAAATGATGAAAGCTTAGGCTTTTAGGGTGCCTCGGCGTCGAAAAACCCTCAATGATAAAAGCTTAGCTTTTAGGATGCCTCGGTGTCAACAAACCCTAAATGATGAGACCATGATCTTGTTCCTTGACAATAACCAACTTTTTGACCAAACTTTGTTCCTATTTATGGAGAAACATGGCCAACAACGATGAGGCCGGGGGTTCGGGCAGCAAGAAATTCTGGGAGCTGTCCCAGGAGATGGAGGAACAACCTCACTTGTATGAGGACGCCGCCTTCCCCACCGATCCTGAGACCACTGATGGTACCGCCGAGGATGACCCCACTGATGCCATACTGATGGTGCCGCCGAGGATGCCACCACTGATGATGGTGGCACACGCACAGATGGCAGCCAACTGAAGAGGCAACGGAAGGACCGGCGCCCGACCGTGCTCCGCACCCTCAAGGAGGAAGTTACTGAAGTGGACTCCAACGGGAATCCAACGGCGCCCGAACGAATAGTCAAGGGGTACTCGCTTCAGCTCGGGTGCATTCTCCGGAGCACCGTCTCGATCAACACCGAGAACCTCAGGCATCCTGACCGAGGGAATTTGCGCAACCTCCTCTTCACGAAGCTGCACGAACGATACAAGGTCCCCGCTGAATTTGAAAACACAAGCCTCAAAGGGAATAAAGTGAACAATGCTGCCCTCACGAAGATGAGCACGGCCCTGTCTACTTGGAAAAGCAATGTGAAGAGAATGATCGAGAAAGGTGAGAGTTATGACAAGATCAAGGAGAAAAATCCTTCGATCACCGAAGATGACTACAATGACTTCAAGATCAATTGCTCGAGCACCGCAAGCTCTGAATCAAGTAAGTGGGGGAAACAAATGCGGGAGCTGAACTTAGGGGAACACACACTCGGTCCCGGCGGTTACAGAGTGGCGGAGCCTATATGGGACAAGGAGGAGGCGGACCATGCCGAGCAAGGCCTACCGCCCCTCTTCGATAAATACGGTGACAAGCAGACCAGGAACTTTGTCAGGGCCCGGTACAAGAAGGACCCAAAAACAAAGGAGCTTACCACGGATCCGAAGACCAGGGCGCTTGAGCTTGTTCTGGTAAGGAATACACCCCCGCGTAATTAGCTCCATATGGTTGCATTCTAATTAATGAAGCCAAATTTCTAAATGGTTCACATTCCTTCCGCAGGCGACTGAAAGCAGTAGCGCGGGGTCGACTAAGAGCAACCCTTGGGACACCACTCTAAATAGGGCGTTGAATGTAATGAAGAACAAGGATAAGCTCAGTAAGCCGACGTCAGCTGGTCGTGTGGCCGGCAAAGGCTTGTCGACAAAATGGTCGTCATACTATAACACTGGTGGGCGAAAGGAGAAAAAGACCAGCTCGGAAAGCCAAGCGCGCGAGGTTCAAGAACTCAGGGCACAGGTGGCGCGGATTCCGGAGATTGTCCAAGAGCAAGTGCAACAACAACTCGGAGCAACGATCACCGCCATTGTGCCTACCTTGATCCAGGGGATTAGTGCGTGGATTGCGGGCGGCCAACAGGGGCCGCCCCCGATTCCTAGCTTCATGGCCAGCAACTCGTAGAACGCGATGGCGGGGCCATTGGTGTCTCCGGCGGAGGCGGCATTGGTGTCTCCGACGCCGGCACGGGAGCCTAATGCACCCGGGTGTACATCGGCCGGCACCTCTGCAGCAAGCGGCCCCTTCGTCAACTGCATGCCCGCCGTTGGCTGTGCCTCGACATTAGCCGAGCTCGACGCCATCATCACGGTAACTAATTAAGCCTCTCTCGGCCGAGGACTTCATCTCCTTGCCTTTGACTGGGCATCCCTGATGCCCTACATGTTTTCGCAGGGCGCCGCCGACGTTCCGTGCACTCTCCTGCACTTTGTGAACAACGAGTTGGTCGATGTCGCCAAGGGAAAAATCGTTCAACCGGGCAACCCCTTTTCCACGGTACCCAGATGCCACCCAACTTGTTTAGGGTTAAACTGGTTCGGGTGCTGCCAGGCTGCGACGAGTTGTTACCTCCGATTCGACCCGTCGGGGCCGACGATGATGACGTGATGACCCTCAGCGCCTGCCTGAGCTGGCCCCTGCTTTGGCCGAAGAGCCAGATTCGTTTGGGGGCGGGGGACACCACCCCAAAGACAACACCGCCAGTCGTGCCGGCGCCAAGTCGGCCCCATGGCAAGACCGCCGCAACGGTGCCGGACATCCCTATGCCACTGGATCCAAACATGCATATGGCACAGGATCAGAACGACGACGACGACGATACATTTGCCAACGTCGATCAGTACTTTGCCGATCATGGGTACGGTGGCGACTTCATGGGGCCTCCTTCTCAAGAACCCAACCCAACAAAAGACGTGCGCGATCTAGCTGGTACCGCGGAGAAGCCAAGTTGCAACAGGCGTCGTCTGCAGTTCAGCTCTCAGGAGACGCCTCCAGCTGCCGACTTCACCGAGCCTCAGATAGGCGAGGTGCGAAATATGATCAGCCCCAACACACTCAAGAAGGCGGTCTGTGAGCAGAACTCGGTCCCATTACAGGAGAAGAAGAAGGCACGCAAAAGAAAGACTAACAAGGGTGCGGGCCAGCCGGCACCGAGTATGATCCGTGCTCAGGACGGGCCACCTTCACCTGAGGATATCTCGAGGAGGGTGCATGTGGCGGGTAGGCCGATGCTACCGAGAAATATGCTCGATGCTGCAACCGGTGCTATGCGGAGTCTGCATGACAGTGTTCTTTCTTTGGAGAAGCGGCGTCTCGGAGAGAAGGATGTGGCATACCCGGTTTTCGCGGCCAAGGTGCCAGAGGGCAAGGGCTTTGTGGATAACTCCATCGGGGGTACGATCGTCCTGCGGTTTGATGACATCCACGCTATGTTGAACCTTCATCCGCTGCACTACACCTTCGTTCGGCTATTTTCGCTGAGTATGGAGATGCGGATCATTCGCGACAAGACCCCGGACATCGTGATAGTCGACCCCTTCTAGATGCGTGCCAAGATCTTGGGCAGCGCTGGGGACCGGCAAGTCGCGAGTTCTTACCTCGAAGGCGTCATTCTGGCAAACCAAGATAAGGATAACTTCCTCGTGCCTTACTTTCCCGAGTAAGTCCTCCCCTCAACCGCCCCGTAACATATGAATTCTTAGATTTCGATCATTTTTCTTTTAACATTCCGTGTTTTCTGCAGTGACACACGTTGCACGCTCATCCTCCTAAGCCCCAAATATTCCATGGCCACGTATTTCGACCCGGACCGTCAGTCGAACGTAGACTACACAAATGTCAAGAAGGTTCTTGATGATGTTCTCCCCGGCTACGTCAAATCTGGAGGCACCTTCACCAGGCCTATTCGTAAGTACGGCAAGCACGTGTTCTCCCACAATACGACGTTCTGCTGCGTCAAGCAGCCGCCTGGCGGTCAGAAGGGTGCCTACTATGCCATCCATCACACGCGGGCGATCATACGGGACCATCATCAACTTCTGCTACCGAGTAGACTCAAAGATTGGGCCGCGAGCGGGTCGGCAATCCAGGACGCGGACATCAGACAAGAATTCTTTCGCATCCAGTCGGAGTTTGCGGAAATCATCCATCAAGATGTCCTTTGTACCGCGGGGCAGTTCTACCTCAGAAATCAACCGTCCAATAGTGACATCGACACAATCCTACAAATGCAGGCTGACAACGCCCGTTCTTTCATGACTCCCACGATAGACGGCGGCTTCATCCACGCTCCGGTCCCTTGAGTCTCATGTTGTAATTAAACTTTAATGAACTTGTAGTATGTCTCTTTGGTTTCGAGAGTCGTTCAACTTAAGATGTAATCGATGTTATTAATGTCTTGCTTTTCTCTTCCGATCGTTCTGTTGCATACTTATATATTGCTTATGTATTGTCTGTGAATTGGTACTAACATTTCGTTTGGCTACTGCATAGCGATGCCGTGGTATGTCGTGTACAAGGGTAAGGTTCCCGAAGTCTACGACGACTGGGAGGAGTGTCGGAGACAGGTTCACTGATTCAGTGGTAACAGTTACAAAGGGTACGCCACTAGGGCCGAGGCCAAATCTAGATACGTCCGCTATCTAGCGGGAGAGGGGAGGGAGCGTTGGTGGAACCGGATGAAGACGAGTTTCATCGTGATGATGCTCATCGTGATGACCGCAGCTCTCTTCTATGTGATGGTAGTTTAGATGATCGATATCGACTTGTAATGTGAAGACAAACTCACGGTCTCGAGACTTGTAATATAATGTTCTATCTTTGTTCGGTCTTTTCAATTCGGAGACTAATATGATGACTTGTATTCGGAGACTAAAATGATGAATTGTATTCAGAGACTAATCTTCTATTGTATTCGATGAATCTGTTGTTGATGTGTGCTGTCTATATTTTGTCCAATTATACATTTTGTAACCTGTGCAAAAAACAGAAAATTAAAAAAAACCTAATATTCATACTAATGGCGCATCACATCATAGTGCGCCATTAGTATGCCAAAGGACACTAATGGCGCGTCATTAAAGAGTGCGCCATTAGTATGCCGAAGTTACTAATGGCGCATCTTGCTGTCGTGCGCCATTAGTATGCCAAAGCACCTGGGTATACATGGCCCCCTGGGGTGCGCCATTAGTATACCAGATACTAATGGCGCACCTGTGGTGCGCCATTAGTAAAATATGCTAATGGCGTGCTACTAATGGCGCACCACTAATGCGCCATTAATGGCCAAATTAGGTGCGCCATTAGTAGGCCTTTTCCTAGTAGTGCTAGCATGGGATACTGGGAGAAGATAGGGAACAGAAAAACAGAGCTCAAAGAAACAAATGAACAGAGCTAATGCAAATAAGCACATATGAACATGTCTTTCCCCCAAGAAGACATGTGGCATCTCTCCTCTTGAACATCAAGCATCTGGGATCCTTTAAGATTGCTCTTTCCTGGAGTATTCCCTCCCCCTAGAGATCTCTCCCCCCTAGAGATATGATTAAGATTTGATGTGATCTCTCTCTCTCCCCTTTGACATAAATTTCCAAGAAGGGTCTTCTGGAATTTGTTGTGAATGGGTTCGGTCCTTGAATCACAGTACAAAGCATTAAGGTAAATGTGATGCTTGCAGAGGACAAGATTTAATGAGTGGAGCTGGATCAAGAATAAAGCAGGAATAAATGGCAAAATGTTTTTCCTGTAGTGAAATTGGTGTCACTGAGTTGTATGCTTTGGTTGCTCTGAGAATCTTCGGCTAGACCGGAGACATGAAACCGGTGGAACCGAGTTCATCACAGAGAAAAACACTTGTCACCTCAGCTCATTGGACAAATAAGATCTCACAAAGATTTGCAATGAATTGGATGCAGAAAATGTAGAACAAAAAGCAAAGAAAAGAAACTAAAAGATCTAGATGAACTTTTTTTGAAAGGGGAAACAGATATGCATGAGACAAATGCAAGAACACAGAAAAGTACACAAGAGAACTTCATCTAGAGTTGAGCGGTGACAAAGTCACCTATGTTAGAGTATATTGACTTAGGAGTCAAGTGAGATCACTTGATCATAGGTCGTACTCATCGTTTAAGCTCAAAATGGGGTTACCATTTTTCATTTAAGTATCTTGATGTATTCACATCTTGTCGAGTTGCTTTGACTCACGACTTGGAGTAAAGCTAGTCTAAGATGGAATAATATACCTTGGGTGGCGGTGTTGATCTTGATCATGTAGTTGAACTTGTGTGGGTTTCTCAAGGTTGATGTAGCCCATCAAGAGTTGGGAGCACCCTTTGGATTTTGAGTTCATCTACCTACATGGGTTGGTTTTCGCAAGGAAGAGCACTTGTGTATCCAACATGACAATCATGAAACTCAACATAGAATTTGTCAAAGGATATGTTTGAAAGGTTTCGTGCTTTCTTGTCATCAACCACCATTGTGTAGAGACTTGGTGATGTAGAGATTGCGCAAGATGTGAGTGAGTTGCAATCTCATAGAATTAGATTCATCCAAGTACCTACAAGGGTTAGATAACATGCAAGATGCAAATTTCCAAGACATAAGATATCATCATAAGAGATATATCATGGATTAGTCATAAGCTCATGTCTTGCATGTATCCAATGGAGTTTCTACTCCAAGTTCGAAGCATCAATGATGTTCAATTCACCTCTCAACCTGCAAAACACTTTCTCATCAAGTGGTTTAGTAAATATATCCGCTAATTGCTTATCGGTGCGAACATGCTTAAGATCAATGTCACCCTTAGCAACATGATCTCGAATGAAATGATGACGAACTTCAATATTCTTAGTTCGAGAATGTTGTACAGGATTATGACCAATTTTGATAGCACTTTCATTGTCACAAAGCAGTGGAACATGTTTCACATATATCCCATAATCTTTAAGAGTTTGGGTCATCCAAAGTAATTGAGCACAACATGAACCAGCGGCAATGTATTCCGCTTCGGCGGTGGATAAGGATACCGAGTTTTGTTTCTTGGAAGACCAAGACACAAGAGATCTACCAAGAATTGACAAGTACCCGAAGTGGACTTTCTATCAACCTTGTCACTGGCATAGTCCGAGTTGGAGTAGCCAACAAGATCAAAGGAAGCCCTCTTTGGATACCAAATGCCAAAATTTGGTGTATGTATTAAGTATCTCACTATCCTCTTCACGGCCTTAAGATGACATTCCTTAGGAGCAGCTTGATATCGTGCACACATGCACACACTTAGCATGATATCGGGACGTGAAGCACATAGATATAACAATGAACCAATCATAGAGCGGTAAACTTTTGATCAACCGGTTCACCATCTTTGGTCAAATCAAGATGTCCACTAGTAGGCATGGGTGTAGTCATACATTTGCATTCTTGCATATTGAACTTCTTGAATAAGTCCTTGGTGTACTTCGTTTGAGAGACAAAGGTGCCTTCCTTAGTTTGCTTGATTTGCAAACCAAGAAAGAATTTGAGTTCACTCATCATAGACATCTCAAACTTCTCCGACATTAGCTTCCCAAAATTTTCACTAAAATGAGGGTTAGTTAATCCAAATATAATATCATCGACATAAATTTGGCATACAAATAGTTCTCCATTAACCCTTTTAGTAAAAAGAGTAGAATCTATTTTTCCAATTTCAAAGCCTTTTTCAATAAGGAACTTGGTCAAGAATTTATGCCATGCTCTAGGAGCTTGTTTAAGACCATAAAGGGCTTTGTGAAGTTTGTAGACATGATTAGGTTTCTTAGGATTGACAAAGCCAGGAGGTTGCTTAACATAAACTTCCTCCTCAATTTCACCATTTAGAAAAGCACTTTTAATGTCCATTTGGTACAAAGTGATATCATGGTGATTAGCATCAACAAGTAAGATGCGAATGGACTCAAGTCTAGCAACGGGAGCATATGTCTCACCATAGTCCATACCTTTGACTTGTGTGTAGCCTTGGGCGACGAGACTTGCTTTGTTGCGAACCACTTGTCCATCTTCATCTTGCTTGTTGCGAAACACCCATTTGGTATCGATGATGTTGTGGTTGTTGTCGGGCTTCTCGACCAATGTCCACACTTGATTTCTCTCAAAGTTGTGTAGCTCTTCATGCATAGCGTTTATCCAGTCCGGATCCTCTAATGCTTCTTCAACCTTCATAGCTTCAATGCTAGAGATGAATGAGTAATGTTCACAAAAGTTAGCCAAACGAGTTTTAGAGCGAGTGATTCTCCCGGTTTGGATATCATTGTAGATTTGCTCCACGAGATGATCTTTAGCAATTCTTGCTCGAACTCGTGAAAGCTTTTGCGTGGGTCTTGGTTGAACATCTTCTTCATCTTGTTCTTCTTCTTGGCCTTCTTCATTGTTAGCGTTGTCATTCTCTTGTCGTGGTGGAGAAGGAGGTTGTTGACGTTCGTCTTGATGCACTTCCTTGTTTCTTCATCTTGGTGTGTCCCACTCGTGGATGCTTCCGTATCAACTCTTGGTTCACCTTGTCGTGAGGTAGAAGCTTCCACTTGGACGGACGAGGTACTCTCCTTCACCTCCGTTGGACGAATTTTGCCAATGGACAAGTCTTGGATTGCTTCTAAGGGATCTTTGTCTCCTACATCAATTGGCAATTGCTCTACTTGCGAAGCCATTAGATTCATCAAACTTCACATCTACCGTCTCTTCAACCTTTTCGGGTGAAATTGTTGTAGACACGGTAAGTGTGAGAGTTTGAGCCATAACCAAGTAGGAAACCTTCATGAGATTTAGGAGCAAACTTTGAACGACGATGCTTATCAAGAATGTAGCACTTGAGCCGAATACTCGAAAGTATCCAACTTGGGGTTTGTTACCGGTGAGGAGCTCGTATGCCGTCTTGCCGAGTAGCTTGTGAAGATACAAGCGATTTGTTGCGTGACAAGCTATCTCAACCGCTTCTGCCCAAAAGTGCTTCGGCGTCTTGTATTCATCAAGCATCGTTCTTGCCATTTCGATGAGCGTCCGGTTCTTCCTCTCAACAACTCCATTTTGTTGAGGTGTGTACGTAGCCGAGAACTCATGTGCAATCCCTTCTTCGTCAAGAAACGTGTCTACATTTGCGTTCTTGAACTCCATTCCGTTGTCGCTCCGAACCTTCTTGATCTTCACGTCAAATTGATTTTGGGCCTTCCTAGCAAAGTTTTTGAAGATATTTTGGACCTGCGATTTGTCATCAAGAAAGAACACCCACATAAATCTTGAAAAATCATCAACTATGACTAGACCAAATGAGTTACCACCGAGACTCTTGTAGGCATTTGGACCAAAGAGATCCATGTGAAGTAGCTCGAGTGGTCTTCTTGTGGTCATGATGTTCTTAGCGCGATGACTTCCTCCAACTTGTTTCCCTGCTTGACAAGCACTACAAAGTCTGTCCTTGTCAAATATGACATCGTTAACGCCAAGGATATGATTTCCTTTCATGAGTTTGTCAAGGTTTCGCATGCCCACATGGCCTAGCCTTCTATGCCACAACCAACCTTTAGAAGATTTAGCAATTAAGCAAGTTCTAGGTTGTGCCTTTTTAGAGAAATCGACAATGTAAAGATCACCTCTACGCATACCGGTAAAGACCATTTTATGATTGTCTCGACGAAACACTTGGCAATCTACTTCAGTAAATAGGACATTCAAACCGAAATCAGCAAGTCTAGATACTGAAAGTAAGTTGTAGCCGAGAGATTCAACGAGCATGACATTTTGAATGGAACTATCATGTGAGATGGCCACCTTACCAAGGCCAACCACCTTACCCTTTGAATATCACCAAAGGTGACATAGTTTCGAGGGCCGTCATTTTCCAGCAAGCTCACGGAACATCTCTTCATCTCCGGTCATATGATCAGTACATCCACTATCAAGAACCCATTCCTTTCCTCCTGATCATATCCCGAAGATTTGCCATAAGACCAAAGTGTCTCATTGCATCATCGAGATCGAAGTCACTATCATCATCATCATCATAGTATCCATGTTCAACATCATCTTGTGACTCATCATTCCTAGAGAGGGTAATTCATTAGATAAATGATCATTATAGCTTCGAATATGATATCACTAATGATTCCAACATCTCCTTTAGCATGCTTAAGATTGGTAAGTTCAAATAGACAATTACCAAAACTAGGATCTCTAGAGTTCATCTCACTCAAGGCAATAGATTTATGGAGAATTTCATCCAAAGTTTTCAAGGAATGATCGGGAAATCGTTCCTCAAGAAATTTCCATATAGTATAGGCACAATTAATAGTAGGCAAACTAGCAATCAAATTTTTGGGCAATCCTCTAATGATGAGCTCAATAGTTCTAAGATTGCAAATCATGTCAATATCTTCATCTAGGGTAGGATGCAAAGGATCAATATGAGGTGCACAAGGGCTAGCAATATACTTGTTCAAATGATATTGATTGAAAATTACAAGCATCTCATTTTTCCACTCATGAAAAATACTCTCCATCAAGAATAGGCACTCTATGACTAAGACTCCCTAAGGTAGACACATCCATCTTCCTCCAAAGGTGTTTAAACCAAGGTAATGGAGACCAAGGCTCTGATACCAATTGAAAGGATCGAGAAGAGGTGTCTAGAGGAGGGGTGATTAGACACTAAGTACCAAAAGTTGCAGTTTTTAATTTCTTTAAGTTGAAGTGGAGTTTTGGCATAAGTTTAAGAAACACAATACATATCAAGCAAGCATGCAAAGAGTATATGAGCAGTGGAAAGTAAAGCATGCAACTTGCAAGAATGTAAGGGGAAGGGTTTGGAGAATTCAAATGCAATTGGAGACACGGATGTTTTGTCGTGGTTCCGATAGGTGGTGCTATCGTACATCCACGTTGATGGAGACTTTAACCCACGAAGGGTAACGGTTGCGCGAGTCCACGGAGGGCTCCACCCACGAAGGGTCCACGAAGAAGCAACCTTGTCTATCCCATCATGGCCATCGCCCACGAAGGACTTGCCTCACTAGCGGTAGATCTTCACGAAGTAGGCGATCTCCTTGCCCTCACAAACTCCTTCACTACAAAAAAGACACATCCGTGACATTTTGGGCCGAACGAATTTTTTTCTGTCATGCATATGACATTTCTATGACGATAATTGTGACAAAACCCGGTATCATCATAGATGTGGTGGGCTCCTACTTCTATGACAAAAAATCATGACAGAAAATGGGCTTTTTGTCCTGGGCGGGCCGGAGACGCAGCTGCATGACATTCTTTGGGCCGTCCATGATGGAAAAAACCGTGGTAGAAGCGAGGGCGAGGAAAATTTCAGGGAGTTCCCGGTTACGGTGGGAGGTCGGGGGCCGAGCGATGCGCGTTTCTCTCGTACACGTACGCGCGTGTGTGCAAGGCATTGGCTCTAACTGAACCCGAGCGAGGCATTGGGCTCTAACTGAACCCGAGCAATTGCACTTCAGGCTACGCATTACTGAACCCGAACGATCAATTGATGGCTATTAACTAAACCCGATCGAGCGATTCCTTCGCTACTACTGCTAACTGAAGCCGATCGATGCTGCCTCTGGATGAACAGTGAGCATTGCGGGGGGGGGGGGGGGGGGGGGTTGGATGAACAGTTCCCGGTGGGGGTGGATGAACAGGAACCCGTGGTGTTGCCTCTGGATGAACAGGACCCCGATCGATTGAGCCGGTTGGGGCTCGATGAACAAGACCCCGTGGAGGCCTGGATGAACAGGACCACCCCGTGGAGGGCAGGATGAGCAGTATACGGTGGAGGGCAGGATGAACAGTAGCCCATGGAGGGGTGGTTGAACAGGAGCCCGTGGGGAGGGCTGGTTGAATAGTAGCCGGTGGAGTAGCGCGCGGTGGAGGCTGGATGAACAGGAGCCCATGGATGAACAGTCGCAGGTGGAGGCTGGAGGAGGTCGACGGTGGATGAACAGTAGCTCGTGGAGGCTGGAGGGGGTCGACGGTGGAGATGAACAGTATCTCGTGGAGTCCCGTTTTGCGGTACGCCACATCCCTACCGATGAACAGGACCTCCGTTTCGACCGTAGCGCTCCAACACAAGTCCGTTTTGTCTGTTTTGCGGTATGCCACAACCCTCCCGATCAACAGGACCCCCGTTTCGACCGTAGGAGGTCCGTTTCCTCCATTTTGCGGTACGCCAGACCCCTCCCGATCAACAGGACCCCGTTCCGAACGTAGGAGGTCCGTTTCCTCCATTGTGCGGTACGCCAGGCCTCGTTTCCATCGCCTATTCCGTCCAAGCCCTTCCGATGAACACGACCACACATTCCGTTCCGACCTAGCCGGTTGGCTCCCACGCGTTCCGTTGCCTTCCCATGAACACGACGCATTCCGTTGCCTCCCCATGAACACGACAACGAGTTGTTTCTCCGTTCCGACCCAGCAATGTACACGAGCCCTGGACGTACATATGCGCGAGTAGGCGTTTGAGACCCCGCCCGTATGTACACATACGTGGCCGTATTTTATTTCTTGCACCCTGGCCGCTGTACGTACGTGAACATGCTACGTGCGCGCCTCTACTACGACATGTGCGCGCCTCTACATCGACCAGTATGTACATACACGTTCGCAACCAGAATGACAATGCTGCGTATGCTTCGACCAGGTGGGTCCCGACTGTCACGCACTTCCTTGCCTGCGAAGATGTAGCTGGTGGGTACCAGAAGTCAGGGGGCGAATTGCTTTTTTTGGCCCGGACGCACTTCCTTGCGTGCGAAGATGTAGCTGGTGGGTCCCAGCAGTCAGGGGGAAATGTTTTTTTCGCGAAATACAGTGGCCTGTCCAGTGGGTCCCAGCTGTCAGGTGGAGGAATCATTATTTTCTGTGTAATAAGGAGGCGCTTCCTTGCTGCGGCCGTGGACCCAGCTGTCAGCCTCTCCACGTACAGTCCACGTCCGATGGAAGTCGTTCCTTGACCACGCTAACCACGCTGCCCGAGAGCACCAGGGCGGTGGACGACGGCGAGGCCTAGGAAGGGGACAACACGGAGGCAGGGAAGACTCGGCAGTTGTTTCCCACGCTGAGGGGAGTACGACTATACGAGGGTTTACTGGTTCGTCTGCCGTCACCGGAGAATAACAGCAGGTGTGGGTGAGTAGAGGGATGGCTAGGCCAGCGATGGGAGTACGGTCGGGCGGTGAGGCCTGCGCGGCAGCACAGCCGACCGCGAGGAGGAGGGAGCAGGCAGTCCCGCCGGCGCTTGTTTGAGCGGCTGGAGCAGGAAGAGCAGAGATTGAAGAAGCACGACGGCCATTAGATGGACATCCAACAGTCAGTTCTTGTGCGTCAACCGTTTTTTAGGAAAGCCTCAAATCTGTGGAAAACAAGATACAGCCCATCTGCCATTATTTCTAATAATTTACAGCCCATTTGCTAATTCTTAAGGTTTTTTTGGAGCCCATATTCTTTTTGTTAGCATTACAGCCCATATTGTGGCAATGGTTAAAAAATTATACGAAATTTTTCATATTTCGGTGCGGTCCGAACTATTTTTAATCCCGAAATTTCGACTCACATTCAAACTGGTTTTAAAAATAAATGTATATTAATATAAAATCCAACAAATTCTCCATGCATAAAAATTAATGTAACTTAAAATCTTGAAATGAAAAAAAGATATTTGAAACTAATTGTCGGTTTGATGTGTTTTAAAAATGTACAACCCATTTCTCATTACTGATGGGCCATTTTCTCGGCCAGCCGAATGAAAGCTCTCCTCGTCTTGAAAGATTTGCAGCCCAACAGGCCTAACAAAGCGACTTACTTGGCAAATCACAAAAAACTGTGTTGTGGCCGTGGACCCAGTTGTCAGCCTCTCCACGTACAATACTCTTTCGATGGAAGTCGTTCCTTGACCATGTTGACCATGCCGCGCGGAGTGCACCACGGCGGTAGACGACGGCGAGGCCTAGGAAGGGGACGACGCGGCCGTGGAAGCCCGCGCGGAGAGGACTATGAGGGTTCACTGGTTCAGCTGCGGTGTGAGGCTGCCGTCGCCGCAGGGCCTGGCCAGTGGTGGGAATAGTAGGGGGCGGTGAGGCCTCTGCGGCAGCACAGCCGGCCACGGGAGGCAGGAGCATGCGGCACGACCGGCTCTGCTTTGGGCGGCTGAAGCAAGAAGACCAGAGGTTGAAGAAGCACTACGACTGTTGGATGGACATCGTACGGTCACTAGAGCTAGAATCGTTCATATTGACTAAGTTGACAAAGCCCTTCATCCCCGTCAACTTAGTAGGCCCACAAGTCAGCCTCCCAGCAAGGTGGGTCCTAGCTAGTCGGGGGAGTATTCATTTTTTTGTGCGTAATAAGGAGGCACTTCCGGTGGGTCCGAGCTGACAGCAGGGGGAACATTTTTTTCACGAAATACGGTGGCCCGTCCGGTGGGTCCCTGCTGTCAGGTGGAAGAATCATTATTTTCCGCATAATAAGGAGGCACTTCCTTTCTGCCGCCATGGACCCAGCTGTCAGCCTCTCCACATACAGTCCACGTCCGATGGAAGTCATTCCTTCCACGTTGACCACGCTGCGCTAAGAGCACCAGGGCAGTGGATGATGGCGAGGCTTAGGAAGGGGACGAGGCGGAGCCGGTGAAGACGCGGCAGTGGATGCCCACGCAGAGAGGAGTATGAGGGTTCACTCGTTCGGTTGCGGTGTGAGGCTACCGTCGCCGCAGGGCCTGGCTAGCGGTGGGAATAGTAGGGGGCGGTGAGGCCTCCACAGCAGCACAGCCGGCCATGGGAGGCAGGAGCAGGCGGCATGACCGGCGCTGCTTTGGGCGGCTGGAGCAAGAAGACCAGAGGTTGAAGAAGCACTACGGCCGTTGGATGGACATCGTACGGTCACTGCAGCTAGAATCGTTTATATTGACTAAGTTGACAAAGCCCTTGGTACGTCAACTTAGTAGTCCCACATGTCAGCTTCCGAAATGGTGCGCCCCAGATGTCAGCGGGAGGAATCATTTTTTGGGTGGGTGAAGCTAGAATATCCGAGATTGAAGAAGAAGCACGGCATCTGTTGGATGGACATCCAACGGCCACTACTGCTAGAACCGTGTGTTGACTATAAGTTGACAAAGCCTTGCATACGCGTCAACTCTGTTTTTTAGGGACGCGTCAACTTAGTAAGGCCAGAAGTGTGTGGCAGAGAACTTATAGCCCATTTGAGATTTGTAAGAATGTGTAGCCCATTTTTGAATTCTAATGGAATTTACTACAGCCCATTTACAGTTTGTTAAAAGTACAGCCCATTTCAACCAACCGTTCAAAACAGAATTCAATAAAATTTCCCACATTTTGAAGGGATCCGAAATATTTTTATCCCAAAATTTATAGTCAGATTAAATACAATTTCAATATAAATTTATATTACGTAAAAATCCAACGAAACATTGCGCTCGCAACAATTAATGAAATTAAAATTTTCAATATCCAAAAATAATATTTTACAAAGTAATCACGTGTTTGGTGCATTTTTTTATAGTTACTGCCCAGTTTTTATAATTACATCCCATTTATTATTTCTTAAAGCCCATTTTCTTGTTAAGCCTAATGCATCCCTCCTAGGAAAGATTTGCAGCCCAACAGGGCGGAGAATAACAACTTGACCTTGCCTGGGTATTCCTAAAAAAAGTATAGCTGGGCTAGCCATTTTCAGCTTGAAAAAAATTAATATCTGGGCTGGATATCTGACCTGGGCTAGACGGGCCACAGCCCGCCCAGTTAGTACATGCAGCGATTTTTTCGTTGTTGTTCAGAGGAGAAAAATTAATATCTGGGCTAAACATTGAAAAACTCTGCAGTGCTCACACCTCAAAAACACGAATACTGCTCGAGCTGCTTGGTCCCAGCTGTCGACCGCTTCTTGTGCAATTCTCTCGTTTATTGACTAGTACTATATAGGTTGATAATGGTGTGGGACCGTGATGTCAGGAAACCAGGGGGAAGCAAAATAAATAACTCCAGTGAGCGCTTCCACCTCTGCCTCGTTGTCTCCCGTGGAAACCCCTTTCCTCCCTTTTTTTTGCTCGGGCAAGGACCAATGCATGCAGCACGTCCATGCGGTTATTAGGCAAGAAATAAAAGCACTTTGCATGCTATGAATTACGATGGCCTGCATGGGTAGCTAATAAGGCATCCTCTTAACTGCTGTGATTAAATGTTGTGTTTAGAAGAGAGAAATATTCTTCTTTTCCACTAATCTGCTTGCACCTAGGTCGTGATGCACCTTCTAATACGACTTATTCACCTAGACGGAGGGAGTATAGTTTTATACATATATATATAATAAGGAGGCACTTGCGTATGTGAGGCTATGGACTTGGTGGGTCCCCATTGTCATCCTCTCCAAGTAAAGTCATCTCCTCGCCCGCACGCGCTTTCTGCCCGAAACAGTCATTGTCGCCCGCCCCGCTTCTCGGTGCAGGCGATTGCTCCACCTTCAAACGACACAAGTGTCGTCCGTCCGTCCATCTGCCACCCACATTAATGATACGCGGTTGCCGAGGCGGCTACTCCGGCGCCACACGTCCATCCCTCCGCCCGCCCGCCATTACTATATAAACTGCTGCGCCGGCCATAGCCGCAGTCATCCGCATCCGTTCCCTTTCTCCTGTCCACACCACTACTACCCACCATGGATTCCTCGCGCTCCAGCGCTCTTTGGGACGGGCGGACGACGGACCACAAGGAGATGGCAGCCATTGCTGCCGACCGGCTGGCCGGCAGGCAGCCGGAGGATGGCGACGTCCCAATGGAGAACATGGTAGTCGATGATCCGGCGCCAACCCCCTCCTCCGCGCCATCCTCGCCGATGCATTGCACCATGACCATCGGTGAGGCCCGTGCCCAATATATGGACAGTGTGAGGCAGATGCGTCAGGAGTAGTTCCAGGAGGCGCAGGCCGACGCTGGCTACAACCACCATCTCCTCCAGGAGCATCTGCAGGCGAAGGAGCAGATCTCTGCGGAGCAGGCGGAGAAGGAGGCGCTGCTCGACTCGTACCGCTCCGCCTGCAAGGGTCGCCTCGAGCGCTGGCGGGAGCGCATGCGGGTGGCGGAGGCTGCGACCGCCTACAAAGGGGCTAGAAAAGAGGGCGATGAAGCGGACGAGGCGCTGTTTGGCGAGACCGAGGATGATGCAGAGGACAATGCCGGCTCCAACGAGTCCCCGCTCTGCTGGCATCGATGAGGCCCTGCTCTGCCGAGGCCCCGCGGCGCCAATAATGAGGCGGAGGACACCACCGGCTCCGCCGAGGCCCCGCCCTACCAACAACGAGGCATAGGACATAGCCGGCTCAGCCGAGGCCCCACCCTGCCGGCAACGTGGGGGAGGATTTCCACCGCTCCGCTGAGGCGCCGCCCGCCGGCAACGAGACAGAGGACATCGCCGGCTCCGCCGAGGCCCTGCCCCGCTGCCAACAAGGCCGCGCCACACAGAAAACGAGGAAGAGTAGAACACAGTAGGTCGCCGCCGCTCGGGTCCAAGTAAGGCCACCGCTGCTACCCTCCTATTGAAGCCAAGCTAGGCGGGTTGACCATTGACGGCCGGTTAGCTTCTTGGCGGCGACGTGGAGTCGGGGAGTTCTGCTGGAGAATAACGCTGCTTCTACTTAACTGCTGGTGCAGTTGGCCGACTAACACATGGGCCCAAGAGGCCACATGTCAGTTACGCAACTGCACCTACAGTTAAGTCACTGAAGGTTCTGTTCGGCTCAGCGGGACACAGGTGGGTAGCTTCGGTTAATTAATTATACCTCCAGCGCACCCCTTTTTAGTTGAAGAATGTATGAAATGTAATGAAATCTGGCATGTTTAAATGAAATCCGACCGTGTATGAATGAATTTATTTCGATTAGTTCGAATTCCTGTATCACTGGCATTGGATGAACATGCAAAACAATATGTACTAGCATTATTCCCAGGGTGATCACCTCGTTTGCAGCAGTTTCACATGTACTCCCTCCGGTCCTTTCTAGTCTGCATACAAGTTTTGTCTGCAGTCAAAGTATCTCTACTTTGACCAATCTTATACAAAAAAGTATGCACTTTCACAATGTGTGAAGTAAAAAGGAACAGAAGGAGTACATAGAGTTTGAGCAGGTTTCTAGCGTTTCTGTACATTGCAATCAAACACACAGGCCTGGAAATTCATAGAGAACATTCAAAACAATCGATGATTATGCATCTCAATGACTCACATGTCAGAGGCAATATTTACTTCACAACTAAAGAATAAAGAAAAAATTGATCGACGCTGCTGATAGCAAGGGCGTCCCATTCGAAAATATCAAACACATGTCTTGCTAAAATAAATGAGCAAAATTTGACAAGGTTGTCCCATTCCAAAATATCAAATGCCTACGATTGTGGAATGGGCAGGGTTTGCCATCAGTTCGGACATTGACATGGCACCTCGTGCTAAATAAACCAGCTATTCTTTTTGTGCAGTTCCACCAAAATCAACCAAATTCGCGCGTACCTTGTATGATTTCTCCCTTATATGTTGCAACGCCTTGAACTTATCGGCACCTCCTTTCTTGTGGTGGAAATGAATGATTCGATGTATTCATGAACATTTTGTGCAGTTCCCATTGAAATCAAGCCGAGCACCCCCGTTTGCACAAATACAAAAAAGTGATTAGTATAGAGCAAACTGTACTATGAATTGACAGTTTCGACAGGCACATACATGGTCCATGTAGAGAACACTTTTAGAAAAATGGAACTCACCAGAAAGAATCCTAGAACAACATTGTACTCGCGCATCATAGCAAAAAAATGGAGATTTTGTCAGTCCTTCTGAGCTGAAGTTAGTTTGGTCTTGTGGGGAGTAATGTAACCATCCTTCAACCGCTCCTTCTGATGATAAGACAGACAGGGCTTCTTCATCCTGGCATAATCGGAACTAGTCACTTCACATACTCCATATTCTTCTTCAGAGGAAGATGATCCTATTGTGCAAAGACAAGAGGACTACTAAATGCTAGCATCACTGTTTGCTCGAAAAAAAGGAAAGGAAATATTTAAAACATCACAGATGAAGCACTTCTCAAGGACAATACCACTTTTTCATGACTGCACCGGGAGTTGATTTTTGTCTTTCTTCCCCTTGTTCTTCCCCTTCATCACTTGGTTCAATAACAAACAAGCTTCACCTTCAATGTAAGATTTGCCATGTCAATTAGGGAGCACAAGTATAGTACTAAACTTAATTTTCTGAAGAAAGTGGCAAATATAGGCCAGCAGTTGTGAAATATCCTTATCTTACCTCAATGGGATATTACGGTGCACATACAGATTGGAAGTCTTGTCTCCATTTGTGTAGTTCACTAAAATCAAGCAACATTATCGTACAAGTAGCACACCATATGAATGCACACTGCAGAATCATGTGAAAGAAGGCTAGTACTGAGCTCTCATGATGCGGAATTCAAACAACTCACAAGAAGAAGATCTGAACCAAATTCGCCTTAACGGATAAGAAGTAAGATCTCCTCTTGTGCAGTTCCACTAAGATCAAGCAATCAAGCAACGTTGTCGGTGTGACATTTTGGTTGAACTGCACAAAACACTCTTAAAACAAAAGTGTTTTGTGCAGTGCAACAAAAGGTCACAATGGCAACGAGATGAAGCAGATAACCCTGTTTACACAGAGGTGCAAAGGAAACAATTAGTGGTCAATAACGGTGGATGACACAAAAGCCAACAAAAAGAAGCATCTACCTTATCTAAATGGGAAAGAAAGCAAGACAATAGCATTTCTCAAACGGTGGCATTGATTAATACTAACATAGAGATTATATTAACAATAAAATTTGTTAAACATGTAATTTGCTTTTAACTGTGGCATTGCATCAATTTTCCAGCGGCATTATTAGAGGGTGTTTGTTTACAGGGACATTTTGGTGTAGGGACTAAAAAACTCCGTGTCAGTCCCATCTAAACCAAAGAGGAGGGACTTTTAGGGACTAAAAGTGGGCATTTGGGACTAAAGAAAGAAGACCCCGAGGGAGTCTTTTTGGGACTTTTTCCAACAGTTGCCCCTGCCACGCATCGCACCTTGTATCTATTAGTTCATTACTAGGGGTAACATGGTCTTTTAGCATGTCATTTAATAACCTCTAGTCCATGTTTAGTCCTTGGAACCCAGTAGGTAGGGACTAGGGAGTTTTTAACCAAACATGGCCTTCGATTAACAATAGCTAATGAGTTGCACGGGACAGTGGACGCACCAGCACAATGTGCATCTACCGGTGTACTGTGGTCATGTACAGTCTGTTGCAAGAAAGAACAAGAAACCAAGGAGCATATTTGTGTTGGTCCCAGTTTTGTTATCTTTAGACGCCTTTCCCTATGTGAGCGCAGCAAATCTAGTCCTGCTCAAACTCTACAGCCTTGTCCCTTCCTTTCCTTTTTGAACTAGTACTTTCGCCCCTTCCTTTCCTCTTTGAACCACGTCCTAGATTTATGCGATACAACTTTCCCCATTACTTTCCCCCATTCCTTTCCTCTTTGAACCACATCCTAGATTAATGCTATACAACTTTCCCCCTTCATTTCCTCTTTGAACCACGTCCTAGATTCATGCTATATACAACTTTTCCCACTACTTTCCCCCACTCCTTTCCTCTTTGAACCACGTCCTAGATTCATGGTATACATGCAGCTAGAGCAATTCATGTGGAGTAAGTAAATTACACCTTAAGGTTCATGGGGCGTGGTTCGGTGGGCGACGGGACGACGGCAAAGAAGAAGGGGTCGGAGGCCCTCCCGCGCCGCCGCTGGGTGGAAAGTGAATAGCTGCGCCGGTAGTCCCTCGCTGATGGCGACAACGTTAAGCCTCCTTCCCTTCCCGGCGGACGAATCCTGCCGGCTCTTTGAGCAGCAGTGAGGGGAGAGAGAGGCCAACGTAGTATTGTTTAGATCTGGAGAGGGCGAGAGAGTGTGGAGAGAGCAACTACAAGCGTTGAGGCTCCAGCGGGAGAGGGCGAGAGAGTGAGCGAACAGGCTAACCAGCTACACAACCCTCCCGTTATGTTCAACGAGAGGGAAATAACCTTTTATACATTCCTGCATTCGTGTGACAAGCATGTCGTTTGTGTGTGTGTGTGGGAGTCATTGGGTTTTCAATCATAATCGTGTCATGTGGCTTTGGTGGTAAGACTATCCACAGTGGTGCAGAAATAATGCATCCTTAGTCACCTTACCTCTCTCCATGTAGTACGTTGGGTCCCACCAGCCAGAGGGTGAAACAAACAAATTAATAAGAAAAATTAAAAGCGCCAGTGGTGTATCTTACCTCACACATCTCGCTACTGCTCACGAACACTGTCCAATTGACCCCTCTGTTTGCTCACATACTATTTTAAGTGAATCCTTATTATAACATGCACACAAATTTTGGCCACTTGTATTCGACTTAAGTCAGTGTGCCACCGTATCTCGTATACTTACTACTCCCTCCGTCTAGGTGTAATAAGTCACGTTAGAAGGTGCAACGGGACCAAGGTGCGTGCGTGTGCGTGTGTGTCTCTCTCTGTGTGTGTGTGTGTGTGTGTGTGTGTGTGTGTGTGTTTAACACCATGTGTGTGTTAGAGAGAGCGACAAATTGACCTACTCCTACAGAGAGATGTTGTGTAGTGTACAATTTTAGCCGCGAGAGTCGGTGCATCCTCTCATTTCCGGGCGTGTCCGGTAGGGACATGCGGACAGCTGCCATGCCCGCTCCTGACCAGCCTGGCCCACCCAAAGCCCCTCCATCGCCCGCGCGCGCTTCCCGCCCGAAATGGTCAGCACCGCTCCAAAGAACTGGTGCCACATTCATGCCCAGGCAGAGCGGACGCGACCTCTCACTAGCACAAGAGTGATGGTTGCTCCGTCCGTCCAACTTACTGCTGGGTCTATGTGATTTGACGGCTCATTGGTCTTTATTACTGAGGTGGTAGGACTGCTGGATGTCCCACGCTTTCGGCGAAAGGAGGTATACTACTACTACTAGATTACAATTTTCTCCATTCTTACAGCGGAGGCATGCAAGAGCAGTGAAAACACGCAGGCTCAGTGATTACATGGCCCACCTCACACTACTATCACCGTGCGACACCTAACTCTTTACATAGTACTCCCTCCATTCCTAAATATTACTAAATGAGTCCCCGCGCGTTGGCGCGGAACAGCGGTATATATCTCTGCGCAAAATTATCGATTTCATAGAACAAAAAAACTCTATAACCGCATGACAAATGTGGTAGCCAAACTAAATAAACTCCCATCATCATTTAGATCATCCCACGTAAGGAAAAAAGATCAGCCAACTCCTGAACTCCTACTGCATAATGGGATTATATTTTTCTATTTGACATGTTAATGGGACTTAAAAGCTCACTTACATGCATGCTACCGGTGCATGCTTGCATGCAGACATGTTGATGTGATTTAAAACCCACTCACATGCATGTGGCACGGTATTTCTACATGATTGCATGTGGCTTAGTGCGGAGCCTCTCAACGTCAAGATCAGACGACTATTATGGACTGATTTACTTCATCTAATGGCTACATCAATTTTGATGACGTGGCTCAAGGATAGGATAGAGAATTCCTAGTAGTGGGGGCTAGCTATTACTAGTAGATATAAGTCTTTGTAGAGATTGCACTACATACGGAACAAAATGAATGAATCTACACTTAAAATGCATCTATATACATCCGCATGTGGTTCATGGTGAAATCTCTACAAAGAATTATATTTAGGAACGGAGGAAGTACTAGTATAGTACGTACTGTAATTTATCAGCGAGATAAATTTGTACAATGCTATGAAGCTTCCAGCTTCTGTTACATGTATCTTGCGTCCAAGGTTGCCCGTTGCAACATTTCATCAAATACAAAGGAGACTAACATGCATGCTATTGCATCTGAATGATTGACAGATCATAGCAAATATGTACTCCCTCTGTTCCAAAATAAGTTTCTCAACTTTGTGCAAATTTTAGTACAATGTTGTACTACTACTAAAGTTGACACTTATTTTGGAATAGCGACAGCTAAAGAAAAAAACAATCCATGCAGTCCCTAGCCCTTGAACCGTGAACCATGACTAGGCTTCAATTTGCTGCAATGTTCAAGCTTCCTAATAAATGAAGTTTGCAACCTTTTGACCATCGGATCATTTTGTGCAGTTTCACCAAAATCGAGATGAGCATCCCTGTGGCAAAGAAATTGAACAAGCGTGATTAGAATAAGATTACTGGGACTAGTTGATGAGACATAAACTCATCACAAATACAGTACGTAGAAGCCAGTAGAGGTATGTGTGGGGCAAAGAAGTAGAGAAATATCCACAGGGAGTGATGTGGGCAGCTGGAGCAGTGGTGCAAGCCGGCTGTAAAGGGAGTTGTACCTGAGGGACGTAGCTCAACCTTGAGGAGGGCGGCGGGAGGCGGCAACTTCCAACGTGGCGGCAGTGAGCAAGGGACAAAGGCAACCTCACCGGCTTTGTGAGAGAGAAGAGCGGGGACCCCTGATCGGGACGTGTCGACAGTGGGTTTTCGCCGTCGGCGATGGCCACCGCATCTACACTAAGCATCCACCCCTTCCCCAAGCAGACGTGATCCGCCGGGATGTTAGAGATGTGGCCACAGTCGTTTTGTGCGAGAGAGTGTGAAGAGAGCAACCCCAGCAAGCAACTTTGTAGGCTGGCCCGTCCTGACTATGTACTCATTTTCTCTCCATATGAACCTATCATATTGCGTACGTGCCACTGAAGAAAAAAAACTTTATTCATAAATGACACGGCACCTACTACTCGTTCTCCTATAACCTTGCGCTTGGCATCTCCAAAATATTGACCTTACGATTGGCTCTTCGCCTCTTCGGGAAGTCGAGCAATAATGGTAGTGCAGTATATATCGTTCTGGCTATATGAGACCGAATGAATTGCTGCATGTCCACCACGTGGGCGAGGGTCGAGGGGCGAGGGAGAGTGCTACATACGGAGCAAAATGAGTGAATCTACACTCTAAAATACGTCTATATACATCAGTGTTTGGAGTATGTACTAGTAGTTCATATTGAAATCTACTAAAGGACATATATATTCCAAACAATATGATATAATCTCTATAACCAAGGTAGTAGGGACGAGGAGTAAACGGAGGGAGTAGTAAATTTTTCTCCTCGTCCTGCGAGCCACCGCGCACATGGGCGAGGGAGCGGGCGTAAGGCGTAGTAAGCAAGCTTCACCTCATCCTGCGAGCCACCGCGCCCGTGGGCGGGGGACACGGTGTACAAAGCAAGCTTCTCCTCGTTCTGTGAGTTGACGGGACACATCAAAAGTACTCCAGTGTATAGAGCCGTGGCTCTAAGGTAGGCCCCACATGGTTTGCCTCTTTTTTTTAACATAACACGTCAAGTCGTAATTTGTTTGTTCACCCGTGGTAGAAGATCCTCCCTCCACCAAGTGGACAACCAGTACACGTGCCAAATTACCACGTGGGCTGCCTTTTTCGTACAGAAATGAGCTCCACCGTGTACCCGCGCGGGTGTGGTTGGGAAAGAGACGGGAGTACGTGTGCCGTGCATGCACCTCTTCTCTTCGTGCACGTTCCCCACCTACGTTGGTGTGTGTGAGAGATACAAACCGCGTTCATGAGTGTTTTTTGTTTTGGGTTGGGGGGTGGGGTGGGGGGTTGATTTCATGAATTATTTGTGGGAATATGTGTCGATGACATCTCAAACAAAATTTTGCATGCAATGTGTGTGAAATGGAGGCCTATCCATATCATACATAGAGGGTCGGGCAATCCACGAGAAGAGAGGGAGGGGTCATAGCTATCGATAGAGTCGAAGAGAGGATCAAGTGGGTGGGTGCGAGATCGATGAAGATAGCCATCGAAATTGTGTGTGTGTACAAGTCAAAGATATAGGGCAACTTGCCTACCGAAACGTTAGAGGGCACACGTCAAGTTTGTGTGTGGCAGGGAGACATGACTAGAGCGCTCGATGTATCGGTGTGTGTGTGGGGGGAGGGGGGTGGTGGGAGGGGTAGGCATAGGCCTAACTATAGAGGTAGAATGACTCGTATGTGTGTTGAGAAGGAGAGACACAACTATGTCTTGAGGGAGATCGTTCGACATCCATACATAACTGAAGGACGGGAAATATGATGGGAGAGAGATAGAGGAGAGAGAGAGGGAGGGAGGGAGAGGGGTAGAGTGCTGGATGGGTGATGGAGTTGCTTCTCGAAGATGGTGGGAGGGGCCTACTAGAAAAACTGAGGGTGGAACTGCAATGTTATCAATAAGAGTGGGGATGTGTTTCTGTGTGTGCCTGTGCGCGATAGATCTGTCGAGACGCATCCATGGATGATGAAGGGGAACCATGTGTTTGGTAAGCAAACCTAACTAGATTGGTAGATCAATTGTAGTTTGTCAGAGGAAGGGAGTGACACAACTAATGAGGTAGATTGATTGACATGTGGGTAAAAACGAGTTATAAGGACCTAGCTAGCTATATGTATAGCGAGAGATCGGTCGCTGTATGTCCATTTGTTAGAGGCTAATAAGGCCCAGCGAGACGGATAGACAGAGAGAATGGAGCTAGGAGGTGGTGCGAGAGGCCCAACTACTAGCTAGATAGGGGGAGGAGTGTGTGGTTGTGAGAGTGCGATGAAAAGAGGGGCGAGAGTTTACATGTGTGTCTGACCGTATGAGAGACACGAGGCAAGGACACATAAAGGAGGAGATTGAAGGTGTGTTTGTATGTTGTAGGCAGGCATCGCTAGAGAGGTTTATCGATCGGTGTGTGTCGAAAAGGAGTTGTGGAGACTCTGGGAGAACGACCTAAAGAAAAAAAATGAATGTGCCCGGTGGATAGAATGCCGAGGGAGGGGGAGGGCAAGGAGGGCGTGTGCATGCACGAGAGAAAGTTAGTGGTAGCTACAAAGGTTAGAGGATTGTGTGGGTGTAAGAGACGAACAAAGATCATAATTTGATATGAAAGAGGATTCATATATTTGAATAGGAGATCATAGTGTTTTAAACATTGCATGCATGAATATAGCGGTGATACACATGTTGTGCACATGTTATACCATAATGTGATAATGCATGGTGTTTGCAACTCACAGCTAAATGCCGAACAATCTAAACCATACTATACATCAAACAATCTCACATTTTATTTGAATTTGTGATAATGTGTGGCGTTTGCAGCTTACAACTAAATATCGAACAATCCAAACAATACTATATATCGAACATTCTCACATTTTATTTGAATTTGTGGTAATGTGTGGTGTTTGCAACTCACATCTAAATACTTGTAGGCGTAGGGGGCGGGGCACCATACATAATGTGATAAACACATTATACATATGAGACATGGTTTAGATTATGAAGATCTAGCTAGATCTAGAAATGTAATGTGATTTGAAATCAAAATAAAGTGGATTCAAAAAATCTAGTTCGAGTTCATATAGTACACATAGTTCATATGTAACTCGAGACTAATCATGTGGTGTGATGTGAAGATAATACACAAACGATGGTTTAACTTGACAATAATGATGATTGTAGATCTTATTAAAACAGAGAAACGAATTCAAATGCTTTGACTTCACAACAATCATTACTGTAGATCTTATTCAAATAGAGAAACGAATTCAAATTTAGTTCATATTGATGCGGTAGTATATACGTTTGGAATGCACTAAAACGTTCATTTGAGTAGTTGGTTGCATGCATTATACACGTAGTGAAATATTTTAATTGAACATAACATGAATTGAAAGTTTTGAATGACATTTGTAGGGCGCATTGAATTAGTACAGTGCATGTTAGGCTTGTCCGGAAATTTCAACCCGTGCCTTGTTAGCCCGAAATATTTAAGATATATCTTTGTCTCGTTGTGCTCCGACAACTCCCTCCATCTCAACCCGCGCCTTGCTATTCCGAAATTAGAACGCGCGCGAAAACTCCCACCTCCTGTGAAATCCCGACACGTGAAATGCCCGTGGTACCCCTGAACCGAAAGAACCGCCTCAAATCGGTGGGGGTACTTTCGTAACTTACCCCACATTTCGGACAAGCGCATCTCTAAGCCATGGTTCCCCACCGACATCCCATCCGCCCACCCATTCGTACACCGAGGCCGCGAAAACCCGCGACGAAACCCCACACCCTGCTCCATCCGCCACTCAGCCAGAGCCTCTTCCCCGACGACGCCGTCCATAGCAACACCTCGACGTCCCTCATCCACCATACTGAATGAGGATCCGTCGTCGATCTCATCGTCCCACCGGTTCAGCCACCCCGTCCTCCACCTCCAAGGAGCTGCCCCGATGTTCCCCTCGTCTTTCGCGCCACCTCCATTCCCACACCGCCGTCTTCACCTACACCACCGGAAGAGCATCATCATCACCGTTTCCTCGGATGAAGCTGCGGCCTAATCGGCGCCACCAAAGAGGTTGTACACTAATCGCCGCATTTTCTTCTTGATTCGATCTCACGGTGCTGCCGGCGCTTGGTCCCGAGCCGACACGGCGCGATTCCATCCACGGCGGCGTCGCCGGCCACTTCCTCCATGGCGTCGCTCCCTCGGCGGCGACGTCCACATCAGTAGGACATGCTGCTGCCTTAGCTCTCGCTCACGCTGCTGCTCTACTCTTGCTCTCGGTCCCCTGCCTGGTCTGCTCTTGCTATTGCTCTTGCTCGCGCTGCTGCTCTCGCTCTTGCTCTTGCTTGCGATGCTGCTCCGATTTAGCTACACTTCACTCCGATGCCGCCGGGGTGAAGGAAGAACCAGCCGCAGCGGGGAGGGGGGCTCGCCGGAGAGGTACCCCACTATCTATCTTAGGGTTCAGGATGGGGGCGGTGGTCGTCGGCGTTGGCGGAGCGTTGGCGGGGCGGTGGCGTGGGGATCGCCGGAGAAAACGCTCGGCACGGGGGTCCTAGAGGGATGGCCGGGGCGGCGGCGGACCGGCGGTGAGGAGTGTTTTCGGGGCGGGCGGGGCGGCGCACCGCGGGCGGCGAGGGGCTGCTGTTTGGCCGGCTCAGGGGGTGGAGGTTGAAGATGAACTGCAGGCCCTTGATTTCGTATGCAACGGCTGCAAAATCGACTGACCAGAGATGAAAAAGTCAGTCGACCGACGTGTAGCCACACCTTGCTAGTGCGTCCAGTTTCGACAGCAAAATTTAGTTTCGACAGTTAAGTTCAGTTTCAATAGTTAAGTTCAGTTTCGACAGTTAAATTCAGTTTCGACAGTTAAGTTCAGAGATGAGCGGCTGATGTATTTTACATCTAGCACTTTGTGATTATGTATTTTACGTCATATACTGGAGATGCTATTAGAATTCCACTCAGGTTAACTTTGTTCGTTGTCTCTCTTGTCCTGCTTTAGCCTCGGCGTCGTACAACTCACCGGAGCTGCTCCAACGACGAAACCCTCCATCACAACGGAGCAGTACCTCAGACTCCATCTCCAGACGCCTAAGATCTTCTTCCCCTCCTCCGACAGCCAAGTCAGCCAGAGCATCCTCACCGGCCAACCCAATCACGCTGAGATCGACATGGCTTCGCCAAAGAGGTTGTACACTTGTTGCATCTCTTTTTTACTCTACATGTTATATATATTGTCCACTGAGCACACGGATTTGTTCCTTTAGTGTCCCCTTGAAAGAAAAAACGTAGGAATTTTAATTTTCACTTATCCTCCTTTTCAAATTCCTATTCATGAAGCACAAGACTAAGAGATAGTAGCATAATAGCATTATAACCGTACATTTTCTTGTGGTTTGACTTAATCTGACCATGCTTCTTTGCATCGTGTGATCTTCCAATTGTTGTGAATCAAACACCCAGATTGGCAGAAATCCTGTGTTTTTAAATTCTCTGTTTTGCACGTGCATTCCTATCCTATTCCTGTCTATTTCCTATCCCTGCATTATTGTAATCCTCCAATTCAAATGTGCCCTTACAGAATTACTTCTCTTACAGATAGTTGTCAAAGAAAACCTTGGGTGGTTTGTCCCGCTCCTGCTGCGCCGTCGTCCACCCCAACTCAGCTGCTCCAACGATAGAAGGGTCCAGCACAGCAGGGATCCGGCCTCCAGACTATCTTTCGCCGCCTCAGATCTTCTTCCCCGCCACTGGCAGCCATCAAAACTGCACTACCATCATCAACCGAGCAGATGACCTCGAGGACTACACGGGTCCGCAAGAGAGGTCGCACTCTTTCGTGTCTGCTTATGTTATGCATCGCTTAATATTACATGCTACTTTATCATCCTGTTCACCGATTAGACTCTGAGTCAGCTCCAAACTAATGGTCAAACTTGAGTTTTTAAATGGTTGTGGGGTACATATCGGGGCCGCTATCAATAGTATCTATCTACTATCTGGTTAATCTCCGGTGTCTACTATGAGTTTCATGTTGGGTGGGAAACAAACAGTAAAGAAGCCATTATCTATATTTTTTAACTGAAGCCATTATCTGCCTGCTATTATTGGTTTTCGGTCTATCCACAGGTTGCTACCATCACTCTGGATTTCTGCATGCACTCCTTACATAATTCACTACGTTTTATTCCCATGCATGACAGTTATTGTAAACAATGGAACTGAACATGTAGAGCAAAAGAGACGAGCCTTGTGTGGCAATAAAATTTCATGCAGACGTCGCTCCATGGTAGGCGCAAAGGCAGCCCCCCTCCACGCATTTCGGATTGTAATTGAGAGGAAGATATCTGTTCTGAGGGGGATTCAAAAGGAGAAGACAACTCCTATTTACCCCCTGAGGTCTTCGCTCTAACTTGGCATGCTGATGTTGGTTATATCATGCATATGGTATCTTGCATTGCTTACTTTATACATCAAATATGTCATCTGCTTAGTTTAGACATCCTTTGTGCGAATGCCATCTACTTAGTTTATTCATCGTTTATGTGAATTATGCAACGCCATCTTGTTTAGCCAGGCATCATATATGTGAATTTTGCAATGCCATCCTGCTTAGCCAGTCATCTTATATGTAAATTATATCAGGCCATCCTTTTTTTCGTTACATATTACATTTGTCAACAATGTTATTACATTCAACTACTCTTCGTGTGCATCAGCCATTTGACACGGTGATGGCAAATTCTGGAGTGAAAAAAAGGTCTTCAGAGCAGACTATGCTATCTGACGAAGCGCATATCTCGCTGGTTACGGATAGCTCCTCAGAGGAGGATTCGGAGACAGATGACCAGTCCTATTCCCCCCTGAGGTGTATGCTCTAACTTGGCAGGGTTATGTTGCTCATATCGTGCGTATGGTGTCTCGCATTGCTATGTCATTTGATTAGTTTAGACATGCTTTGTGTGAATGCCACCTATTCAGTGTATAATTACCATATATGTGAATTATGCATTGCCATCTTGTTGCAAGACATTATATATGTGAATTATACAATGCTATCTTGTTGCAAAGGCATTATATATGTGAATTATGCAATGCCATGCTGTTTAGCCAATCATCATGTATGTGAATTATATCATGCTATCATTTTTTTGTATTACGTGTTCTATTTGGCGACAACGTTTGTATATTCAACTACTCTTCCTGTGCATCAGCCATTTGAAGCAGTGATGGAAGTATATGGAGTGAAAACAAGGTATTCAAAGCAGACAATGCTACCTGCTGAAGCAGACATCTTGCTGGTTACAGAGAGCTCCTCAGAGGAGGATTCAAAGACTGATGACCAGTCCTATTTTCCCCCTGAGGTTTATGCTCAAACATGGCAGGGTTATATTACCCATGTCATGCATGTTGTCTTGCATTGCTTTGTTTTTACATCATATATGGATTGCCATCTGCTTACTTGCTTACTATATAAATCATATATTTGAATTATATCATGCCATCATGTTTACATAGTACATACACATCATCTATCTAAATTATGGCATGGCAACCCATTTAATAAATACATCATGTAGTTATATCATCTCATCCTGTTTAGTATTCACAGTCATCATATTTTGAATTATGGCATTCTATTCGTGAATGTATGTGAATTATGGCATGCCAACCTATTTAATAAACACATTATATAGTTATGTCATGTCATCCTGTTTACATAGTCTCATATTTTGAACTATGTCTTTCCATCTTTTTTAGTTAGCCGTCATAATGTGAAATTGTGTCATGCTATCCTGTTTAGTTAGCCATCATATATGTGAAATTGTGTCATGCTATCCTGTTTGGTTAGACAACATAAATATGAATTATTTCATGCCCTCTTTTATTCCCCACTATCCATTGCACCTGTCTATCATACAATGTCTATACTTTCAATTACTTTTCTTGTTTATCAGCCATTTGAATTGGAGAACGTGATGGCAGTATCTAAGGGAGTAACAACACGGTCTTCAGAAAAGATAGTGCTACCAGTTGATGCAGATAGAACCACGGTTGTACTTGCCCAAGGACCAGATCCACCACACATAACCCAAACTCTCGCAGATTGTACCCCTACCCAGTTGGACAGAGAACCAGCTACACCCCTTCTAACCCCAACCCCGGCAAATAGTAACCCAGTTCCAGTTAACACAGCACCGTCTCCACCACAGAGCACCCAAACACGAGCAGTTAGTAAGGGAACTGCAGTGCCCAAAGCATGAGGACCACCACTCCGAATGCCAACTCAACGCTTAAAGGAGAAGAAGATTTGTTCTCAGGTCAGGTTCTGTAGCTATGGTTCATACTCCTTTGCTCTTGCATGACTGTATTTACTCATACCAACTATTTTCAAATTTGAAGGATGGAATTGAAACTCCAATGGCGCAACAGGTATGTTTTAAACCTGTTTCTTTAACTGGTTTGCTGTTGTAACCTGCTCTATGTTGATTTCAGTTTCAATTGAATAAACAGTTATGTTCTCATGTCATGCACATTACAAGTGTTGTTATTGCTCTATAGTTACCCACACTTATATTCTGTCTATTCTGCTTTGTCTTGAACAAATATTATTTGAACTATGTCTCTATCTTGATTTGGCAACAAAAACTAGAATGGTATAGACCATAAAGTGACCATGGTACATAGATATATGTTTGTTTCATGTTGTTATCCTGTCCACTTTACTACTGAACTCATTTACCAAAATGAGTTTCATATACAACATGATAAACATGTGATGTGTCTGCTTGTTTCTCTTTTAGAATGCGGACAAAATATTGGAGAACAGTACCGTGTTATCCAATGGTAAAGGAAGTAATGCAGATAAGGTTCAAGATAGTGAGACATCCCTGTTGGTCTCCAAGAAAGCTGATAAAACTATCTTAACGGCAGTGAGGGAACCCAAAAGTCCTGTCTTGATGTAGTGTTCGAGTTACTGGCCACTACTGCTGGCACAAGCTCTTCGAACTCGCTGCCTAAATCAGTTCATCTTCTTGAGTCTCAACTTCAAGTTGAAAGACATCGATCAGATGTGCTGCGACAGGAAGCTGAAGGACTGAGGAAGTCCCTGCAGAATTTAGATGCATATTTTCTGGTGCAACAGCAAGCGCTGGAGGATTTAAGCGCCAAACAAGAGAAAGTTAATAAGCTTGCTAAGCATCTTGCCAGCATTATGGGTACCCAGGATATTGTTTCTTGAGATCTTTTGAAGTGGTTTCAGTTCTGGATTTGTTTTCCTACGGCGTTTATTTGCGCTGGTCGCCAACTTTGACAACCAGTGTATATGATATGCTGCTTTGTTCCCTATATTTGCACTGGTGGCGAACATTGATGCCTAGTGGATGTAATATGTGTAATAGACGTGATAGCCTAGAGTTAGTTGCTTGCTTATTTGTTTGCTTATAGTCATTGCAGTTCTTTTTCCACGGTTAGCTAGTGGCTGCAATAACCTATTTTTTAAAACTAGGCCACAATAACCATGGGCTAATATTTACTATAGTGACACTAGGCCTCCTACTGGCCATAGAAACAGTGGGCCTTCTACGGGCCGTAGAAACAATGGGCCTTCTATGGGCTGTAGAAACAATGGGCCTTCTGCGGGCCATATTATCAATGGGCCTTATACGGGCCGTATAATTGATTGGCCAAACATGGGCTAAACAGACCACATTATGGCCGTAAACGGGCTAGAGTTGGAATTGTCCGTTCATGGGCCGACTATAATGGGCCATCATTAATAGGCCGTATTTGATGACGCTATGAAATCGGCCCAACGTATTAATGGACCACAAACGGGCCGACTGTAACCATAGGCTGAATTTGGCCCACAAGCAGAAAATGACAGTAACGGGCCGTAAGTAAATGAATGCTGGAAATGAGCCCAAGAATAAATGGGCTCTGAGAAGCCCGAAAGATAACATGGGATGGAAATAGCCCAACGGAATAATGGGCCGTTAATGGGTATAAAGTGATACACTGTTCATTACGGGCCAGTTTCACCACGGGCCGTTAATGGGTGTAAAGTGATACACTGTTCATTACGGCCCAATTTCACCACGGGCCATTAGTAGGCCAAGAGTTACATGGGCCGAAAGACGTCATGGGCCATACATGGGCCAGAAGTGAAAAATGGGCCTAATTCGAATAGGGTGTAATGGGCCTTGGGTTAGCGGGCTGTAAATGGGCTATATTCGAACAGGCCGTTAACAGGCTTTCCATGGGCTGGCCCGCCAGCTTTTGACCAAGTCAAACGGACCGGCCTTTTCACAAGAATGGGCCTCTGTTGGGCCGTGCCACGTGTCGACGTATCATAGGCGCCTTCCGTCTAATGAGTGGTTGATATCTGTCCCAACGATGAGCCGACACGTGTTTCCTCCAGCCAATGATGATTTTACACGTGGAAAATCCCCATTGGTCGGGGCTGTTAACGGGTTATCGGATCCAAAACCCGACCCGATAGCTTAACGGTGTTTCGTTACGGTGGATGCCACGTGTCGGTCACCCATGACGAAAGCACTTCTGTGACGCGCGATTTATCATCAAGGAAGTGGACACTTCCGTGATGATAATTTTGGTAATGTCATGGAACACTTCTACGACAGCACAGGTATGACTATCTTGATTCTGTCATAAATTTGTCATGGATGTACATGCATGACAAAAAAAGTGACCTACTATGACAAACACGTATCATCACGGAAGTGTATTTTTTTGTAGTGCTTGGTTCAACTCCACAATCTTGTCGGAGGCTCCCAAGTGACACCTAGCCAATCTAGGAGACACCACTCTCCAAGAAGTAACAAATGGTGTGTTGATGATGAACTCCTTGCTCTTGTGCTTCAAATGATAGTCTCCCCAACACTCAACTCTCTCTCACAGGATATGGATTTGGTGGAAAGAATATTTGAGTGGAAAGCAACTTGGTGAAGGCTAGAGATCAAGATTCATATGGTGCGAATGAAATATCTTGGCCTCAACACATGAGTAGGTGGTTCTCTCTCAAAAAATGTGTATTGGAAGTGTAGGTATGTTCTGATGGCTTTCTCCACGAATGAAGAGTGGGTGGAGGGGTATATATAGCCTCCACACAAAAACTAACCGTTACACACAATTTACCAATCTCGGTGAGACCGAATTGAGAAACTCGGTCGGACCGGTTTAGCAAACCTAGTGACCGTTAGGTTTTTCGGTGGGACTGAGATGCAACTCGGTAGGACCGATATGGTTAGGATTAGGGCATAACGTAATCTCAGTGAGACCGATTACACAAACTCGGTGGGACCGATTTTGGTAATAAGCTAACCAGAGAGTTGGTCAGGCAAACTTGGTGAGACCGATTACACAAACTCGGTGGGACCGATTTTGGTAATAAGCTAACTAGAAAGTTCGCATTGTAATCTCGGTAGTACCGACTGCTCAATCTCGGTGGGACCGAATTTGGTAATGGACATACACAGAGAGATTACAATCCCATCTCGGTGAGACAGAGATCCCTATCGGTGAAACCGATTTGCCTAGGGTTTGTGGCAGTGGCTATGACATCTGAACTCGGTGGCGCCGGATAGAAGAATCAGTGGGGCCGAGTTTGACTTTTGGTTTAGGTCATATGTGGATGTGGATAAGGTTGTTGAGGGTTTTGGAGCATATCACTAAGCACTTTGAACAAGCAAGCCATTACGCAACACCTCATCCCTCTCTTGATAGTATTGGCTTTTCCTATAGACTCAATGTGATCTTTGATCACTAAAATAGAAAATGTAGAGTCTTGATCTTGAAGCTTGAGCTAATCCTTTGTCCTTAGCATCTTGAAGGGGTTCCACATCCTTTAGTCCATGCCACTTAATTTTTTGAACTTGTCTGAAACATACTAGGTAAAAGTATTAGTCCAACAAGAGATATGTTGTCATTAATTATCAAAATCACCCAGGGAGCACTTATGCTTTCAACCGCATACGGTCAAAACAAGGTCCTATTCATCGGGAAGGATTTGTCGTACCACACAGAGGAAACAAACTTTTGATCGAGCGCCTACGGTCGAAATGGGGTCTTGTTCATCGGGAGGGGTGTGGCGTACCACAAAATGGAGGAAACAGACTTATGTTGGAGCGCCTACTAGCGAAACGGGGTCATGTTCATCGGGAGGGTTGTGGCGTACCCCAAAACGGGACTCCACAGACCACTATTCATCCACTATCAACTGCGTCTCGCTCCAGCCTCCACCGGCTACTGTTCATAGAGCCTCCATGGGGTCCTGTTCACCCACCCCCAATCGGCTAGGGTGTGGCGGCCTCCTCAGGGACCTGTTCATCCAGCGGCAATGTCGTACTATCACGGGGTCCTGTTCATCCAACCCCCATCGAGAACTGTTCATCCACAACCAACCAACCGGCTTGACTCACCACGTCTCGACTCATACTACATACCGCGCGCATGGTAGCTATGGTCACTATTCACCGAGAGGCAACCCAACACCGGCTGGCTACGTCTAGCACGGGGGCTCGATCGGCTTTAGTAAGCAACAACACTGATTGATCGATTGGGTTCAGTTAGCAGCAGCAGCGAAGGAATCGCTCGGGTTCAGTCAGCAGCGAATGAATCGCTCGGGTTCAGTTAATAGCCAAGAGATCGATCCCTTGGGTTCAGAAATTCAGTAACATAGCTAGTGCGATCCCTCGGGTTCAGTTATCCAACGCCTCACACACACGTGCATACACGAGAGAAACGTGCAAACCACAGTGCATCGCTCGGCCCCGACCACACACCGTAATCAGGAACTCCTCAATATTTTCCTCGCCCTCGCTTCTACCATAATTTTTTCTGTCACGGTCGGCCCAAAGAATGTCATGCAGGTGTAATACGTCTCCGTCGTATCTACTTTTCCTGACGCTTTTCCTCTTGTTTGAACTCTAATTTGCATGATTTGGATGAAACTAACCCGGACTATCGCTGTTTTGAGCAGAACTACCATGGTGTTGTTTTTCTGCAAAAATAAAAGTTCTCTAATTGGAACGGAACATTTTGGAGAATTTTTATACAATAAAAGAAAAATACTGGAGCCAAGAACCACCGGAGGGGGGGGTCCCTGGGGGAGCACAACCCACCAGGGCGCGCCCCCCTCCTGGCGCGCCCAGGTGGGTTGTGCCCACCTGGTGGCCCCACAGATCCTATCTCCGATGCTATAAAATCACATTTTTCAGAAAAAATCAAGGACGAAGAATTATCTCGTTTCATGATACGGTGCCGTCGCCACCTCCTATTCTTCATCGGGAGGCCAGATCTGTAGTTCGTTTAGGGCTCCGGAGAGGGGGGTCTTTGATCTTCGTCATCACTAACCCTCCTTCATCGCCAATTCCATGATGCTCCCCACCGGGAGTGAGTAATGCCTTCGTAGGCTCGCTGGTTGGTGAGGAGTTGGATGAGATTCATCATTGAATCGAGTTAGTTTTGTTAGGGCTTGATCCCTAGTATCCATTATGTTTTGAGATTGATGTTGTTATGACTTTGCCATGCTTAATGCTTGTCACTTTGGGCCCGGGTGCCATGATTTCAGATCCGAACCATTTATCTTATCACCATTATATCTATGTTCTAGATCCGATCTTGAAAGTCATATTCACCTATTACGTGTTGTGATCCGTAAAGCTCGGAGTGACAGTATTCGGGATACTTTCCGGTGATGACCATAGTTTGAGGAGTTCATGTATTCACTATGTGTTAATGCTCTGTTCCGGTTGTCTATTAAAAGGAGACCTTAATATCCCTTAGTTTCCATATGGACCCCGCTGCCACAGGAGGGTAGGACAAAAGATGTCATGCAAGTTCATTCCATAAGCACATACGTATGACTATTTATGGAATACATGCCCACATTATATTTATGAACTGGAGCTAGTTTTGTATCGCCCTAGGTTATGACTGTTATATGATGAATATCATCCAATGAATCTACCGATCCAATGCCTACAAATTTCCTACATATTGATCTTGCTAAGTTACTACTGCTACTATTACTATTGCACTTGCTACAAAATCATTGCTATCAATGTTATCGTTACTATTGCTGCTACCACCACTATCAAAACTATCATACTACTTTTGCTACTAATCACTTTGATGTAGATAATTAATCTCCAGGTGTGGTTGAATTGACAACTCGGCTGCTAATACTTGCAAATATTCTTTGGCTCCCCTGTGTTCAAACAATAAATTTGGGTTGAATACTCTACCCTCGAAAACTGTTGCAATCCCCTATACTTCTGGGTTATCATCTGTCGACCCAGATTAATTACTTTGGTTGAATCTAATCCTTTCCATGGCTATGATAATGAAACTTTTGTGGCCCACCTTACTAAGTTGAATGATATAGCCACCCTTTTTGCTCATGATGAGAAAATTTGCTACTATTATATCCTCAAGTTATTTCCGTTCTCATTAAAGGGTGATGTTAAGATATGGTACAATATTCTTACTCCTAGTTGTGTGTGTAGTCCCCAGGATATGATTTATTATTTCTCTGAAAAATATTTTCCTGCTCATAAGAAACAAGCTGCCTTACAGGAAATATTTAACTTTGTGCAAATTGAAGAAGAGAGTCTCCCACAAGCTTGGGGGAGGCTTCTCCAATTACTTAATGCTTTGCCTGATTATCCACTTAAAAAATGAAATACTTAATATCTTCTATAAAGGACAAACAGATGCTTCTAGGGACTTCCTAGATAGTTGTGCTGGTTGTGTTTTCAGGGAACAAACTGTTGAACAAGCTGAGGAATTATTGAATAACAATTGAAATATTATGATGATTGGACTCTTCCCGAACCACTGCCTAAACCCACTCCGAAGAAGAGGGGTATCTTATATCTTAGTCCTGAAGATATGTGATGTCTGCTAGAACTACATCGGTATTTCCCCAAAGAGGAAGGGATGATGCAGCACAACAATAGTAGGTATTTCCCTCGGTGATGAGACCAAGGTTATCGAACCAGTAGGAGAACCAAGCAACACTACATAACCAACACCTGCACACAAATAACAAATACTCGCAACCAGACGTGTTAAAGGGGTTGTCAATCCCTTTCGGGTAACAGCGCCAGAAATTGGCAAATGGACATGAGAGAGTTGTAATAATTTGATAGATCGAGCGCCAAATAAAATAAAGTGTAGTATGGTATTTTTGTATTTTTAGTTTAATAGATCTGAAAATAAAAGCAAAGGAAAATAGATCACAAAGGCAAATATATTAAAGAAGAGACCCGGGGGCCATAGATTTCACTAGTGGCTTCTCTCGAGAAAAATAGCAAACGACGGGTAAACAAATTACTGTTGGGAAATTGATAGAACTTCAAATAATCATGACGATATCCAGGCAATGATCATTATATAGGCATCACGTCTAAGATTAGTAGACCGACTCCTGCCTACATCTACTACTATTACTCCACACATCGACCGCTATCTAGCATGCATCTAGTGTATTAAGTTCATGGAGAAATAGAGTAATGCAATAAGAACGATGACATGATGTAGACAAGATCTATTTATGTAGAAATAGAGCCCATCTTGTTATCCTTAATGGAAACGATACATACATGTCGGTTCCCCTTCTGTCACTGGGATCAAGCACCGTAAGATTGAACCCATCACGGATACTAGAGAAGAAATTTGAGGCTATAAGCAATCATGCATATAAGAGATCAAAGAAGATTCAAATAACGTTCATGGATAAAAAGATAGATCTGATCATATCATCGGATTCCAACAAACACACCACAAAAGAATTACATCATATGGATCTCCAAGAGACCATTGCATTGAGAATCAAATGAGAGAGAGGAAGCCATCTAGCTACTAACTACGGACCCGAAGGTCGACAAAGAACTACTCACACATCATCGGAGAGGCACCGATAGACATGATGAACCCCTCTGTGATGGTGTCTAGATTGGATCTGGTAGTTCTGGACTCTGCAGGGGCTGGAATTGATTTTTGTCCACTCCCCTAGGGTTTCTGGAATATTGGGGTATTTATAAAGCAAAGAGTCAGTTCTGGAGGCACCCGAGGTGGGCACAACCCACCAGGGCATGCCTGGGCCTTCAGGTGTTCCCTGGTGGGTTGTGCTCCCCTCGGAGCACCCCTCGGCACTTCTCCGACCCATTGGATGTCTTCTGGTCCAAAAAAATCCACAAAAACTTTCGCTGCGTTTGGACTCCGTTTGGTATTGATTTCCCGCGATGTAAAAACATGCAGAAAACAACAACTAGCACTTGGCACTATGTCAATAGGTTAGTACCAAAAAATGATATAAAATGACTATAAAATCTTTCCCTAATAATAAAGCACGGATTGACTTTGTGGGTTCACCGTCATAATACGCTTCTTCCCGTGAATTTACGCTTTCAGTTCGAATTTAAAACATATATGTGAGATGGTACTAAATTTCGTCCATCCAGTTTCGTTTTCACATCTTCGTATCACAAGGGCTAGAAAATTTGCTATGGGCCATGGGCCGCCGCCTACCCGGCTCCAGCCGAAAGCGCGCCGGCCGCTCTGGCACGGCGAATGATTCACTGTCCCGTATTTTATATTATAGAATATATAGTGCCCGCGTTTTCGCTTGGTAATCGACGTGGTTTTTTCTTTCCACAAAGTCTAGGAGGTTCATAACCTTTTTTTTTGCCTCGCGGCCCAGGCCCATGCTGCCTACCAAAGGAGGCAAAGAGAAAATCATCTGTGCTCAGGATCGAAATCTCCAATTGCGAACCAGAGAATATTCCACTTTATATTAGATAGTACCACCTTGCTATTTTACATCATATTTCACCGATACATATATGTGGGCAATCTAAAAGCAACAAGCGCCTCAAGATCAAGGAAAGAATCAACGAAAGAGAGAACCAGCTCGAGGGCATCTATCGGAAAAAAATTATATGAGACCAGGTCTCACGGTTAGCAGATGAGACCCGTCCTGATAGATGACACGTGGCATTCACAAATCACAAAGCATCTAATTTCTCTCCCCCCTGATTTTAAGTGGGGGTGGGGATGCTTTGTGATTTGTGAATGCCACGTGTCATCCATCAGGATGGGTCCCACGTGAGACCCGGTCTCATAGAATTCTTTTCCGCATCTATCGACTAAATAGAACAGGTTTGGCACATCCACGTTG